>NC_064850.1:154039123-154299123 GCF_024139225.1 Suncus etruscus | reverse complement strand
AACACTGAATCTGGATCTACTATAAGAAAATACTCAGTCTGTTTGATTTATCTCTCTAGCCTGCAAGTATTTTTCTTTTCATGGGACGCGGCATGGTGCTTGGAGGAACACACCACTCTGGTGGCCCTGAGGATCGAACCTCAGTCCATTGAGCTATCTCTTCAGCCTCCACATGTTGAATATTATATTTTATAGAGAATATGTAAATAGTTCTTCATCAGGCTATGAGATATATTTCCATATATTTGAATCCTAAAAACATCTCATGTTTTACCCAAATTGAAATAAATTAAAAATTATGCTCAAAAGAGTAATCTCATTTTGTAAAATTATATTTGGTTTTGTTATTAACCGGGCTCACACATCAATTGTGGTGTTTACAAACTCAGCCATGGTGCTTGATGAGGTTGCATTCTTTCAGTCTTGGAACTAAGACATACTCTGGTTATCCTGCTCATTATATTCACTGTGTTGATCACATGTGCTTGTCAGAGATCTCATCTCTTGGTCATGATACACACACACACACACACACACACTTTGTTTTGTTTTATTTTATTTTGTTTACTCTTGGCTCTGCACTCAGGAACTACTACTGGCTGTACTTGGGGGACTATATGGGATGCTGGGGATCGAACCCATGCAAAGCAAGCGCTCTATCCAGTGTACCCTCTCTTCAGCTCCAAGAAATAGTTTTGTTCTGGTAGTAGAGCTCAACAGGGCTACACCCTTTTGTTCTGAGATATTAAATAACTGTCCCTCGAAAACATTGCTGAATCTTGAAGGTTCAAGGATTAATTTTAACTTTGGGATATGAGTAATTCCTATACTATTTAAAGTATTTTGTGGTACAGATCAAAATGGAACTATTTCTCTCTCTCTCTCTCTCTCTCTCTCTCTTTCTCTCTCTCTCTGTTTTTACTGTTTCTCTTTTTAGAAAAAAACTATGTAATACTGTTAAACTGGGGAGCCATAGAGATTTTTCAGATTTTAAAGTGTTTGTTTTGAAGGAAGCTGACCACCAAGTTTGATCCTCTGCTCTGCATGTGGTGCTTGAGCATGGTCAGGAGTGACAACTGAGCACAGCAGTTAACCCTGAGCACTGGGACTGGAGAGATAGCACAGCGGTAAGGCGTGTTTGCCTTAGACGCAGAAGGACAGTGATTCAAATCCCGTCATCCCACATGGTCCCCCGAGCCTACCAAAAGCAATTTTTTTTTTTTTGGTGGAGGGGTCACACTCGGCAGCGCAGGGGCTACTCCTAGCTCTACGCTCAGAAATCGCCCCTGGCAGGCTCGGGGGACCATATGAGATGCCGGGATTCGAACCACCGTCCTTCTGCATCTAAGGCAAACGCTTTGCCTCCATGCTATCTCTGCGGCCCCAGGAGCGATTTCTGAGCATAGAGCCAGGAGTAACCCGAGCGCTGCCGGGTATGACCCCAAAACAAAAACAAAACCCTGAGCACTGCCAGGTATAGTCCAAAGCAACAACAACAGAAACCAAAATGCCAAAAAATTTAAGTTTGGCAAAGAACATTTTTTAGGGACCGAAGCAATAGTACAGCAGGTAGAGAATTTGGCTTATACACGGTCAATCAGAGTTCGATCCCTGGCATTCCATATGGACCCCTAAGTACTCCAGGAATAATTCCTGAGTGCAGATTCAAAAATAACCCCTGAGCACCATTGAGTGTGGTCCTCCCAAATGTTAACTTTTTTTCTTTTTTTGGGCCACACCCAGTGATGCTCAGGATTTACTCCTGGCTATGCGCTCAGAAAATGCTCCTGGCTCCGGGGACCATATGGGATCCCAGGGATCAAACCAAGGCTTGTCCTGGATCATCTATGTGCAAGGCAAACACCTTACCACTGTGCTATTGCTCCAGCCCCTATATATCCGGCCCCAAAAGATAACATTTTTTAAAAGATAGCATATAGGGACTGGAGCGATAGCACAGTGGTAGGGTATTTGTCTTGCACGTGTCCAAACCCGGACGGACCCCAGTTAATTCTCAGCATCCCAGATAGTCTCCGTGAACCTGCCAGGAGCAATTTGATTTCTGAGCAGAGCCAGGAGTAACCCCTGAGTGCCGCGGGTGTGATCCACCCCCCCTCAATTTTTTTTTAAATATAGAAAAGTACCAAAGGTTTTTAGGAAAAATGATGCCAAATATTCAAACAAGAGGAACTGGCACTTGCCTTCCATAGGGTTTACCTGGGTTCTATCTCCAGCATCTTATATTGTTCCCTGAGCATGCCAGGTATAATTCCTGAGTTTAAAGTCAGAAGTAACTCAAAACAAAGAAGAAAAAAAATTAAAAAAATCCAAACAAGAGGGGCCCAGAGAGATAGCACAGCGGTGTTTGCCTTGCAAGCAGCCAATCCAGGACCTAAGGTGGTTGGTTCGAATCCCGGTGTCCCATATGGTCCCCTGTGCCTGCCAGGAGCTATTTCTGAGCAGATAGTCAAGAGTAACCCCCGAGCACTGCCGGGTGTGGCCCAAAAACCAAAAACCAAAAAAAAAAAAAAAAAAAAAAATCAAAACTAGAAACAATACAGAATTCTAAGAAAACAATAATAATAATAATAATAATACAGTGCAAAATAATCAAGTTCAATTTATTTTTTTGTTTGTTTTTTTTGGGATCACACCTGGCAGTGCTCAGGGATTATTCCTGGCTCTACACTCAGAAATCACTCCTGGCAGGCTCGGGGGACCACATGGGATGCTGGGATTCGAACCACCGTACTTCTTCATGCAAGACAAACATCCTACCTCCATGCTACCTCTCCGGCCCCTCAAGATCAATTTATTCCAGGATTTTTAGAAATCAAAGTAAATCTGGGCCCGGATAGATAGCACAGCGGCGTTTGCCTTGCAAGCAGCCGATCCAGGACCAAAGGTGGTTGGTTCGAGTCCCGGTGTCCCATATGGTCCCCCGTGCCTGCCAGGAGCTATTTCTGAGCAGACAGCCAGGAGTAACCCCTGAGCACCGCCGGGTGTGGCCCAAAAACCAAAAAAAAAAAAAAAAAGAAATCAAAGTAAATCTTTTAATATAAATGTTACAGAGGAGAGTGGAGAGATGTCATTTTGCCCTTCTGCTAACAACAACATTTCATTTGCTCTTGGGAAATACTCAATCTTTAGGTATGGCTATAAAATTTGGCAGCATTCATGGGTCACTAGTGGCTCCGATCTCAGAAATTACTCCTGGCAGGCATGGATGAACATATGAGATACTAGGAATTGTACCTGGATCAGCATGTACAAGGCAAACACAATACCTTCTGAACTATTGCTCTTGCCCCTACATAGGGCTATAAAAGTTACTCAGCCTAGGCAAAAAATATATGCTTAAGGGTTCAGAGCGATAGCGCAGCGGTAGGGCATTTGCCTTGCATGCAGCTGACCCAGGAGGGACCTGGTTCACTCCCTGGCATCTCATTTGTCCCCCAAAGCCAGAAGCAACCCCTGAGCATCACCAGTATGACTCCAAACCCAACATGTGTGTGTGTGTGTGTGTGTGTGTGTGTATGCTTAAAATTTTACTTGAGTTATTTGGAAGTCAGGATAAATAATTCTATTAAATCTAGGAGCCTGGAGCCTATGACTATTTAGGAGTAGTAAAAGGTCTTGTTTAAAAGAGAAAATAACATGGAAAATAGCAAAAGTTGGAGGGGAAAGTGGAAGAGAGGCTGGGGATATGGGACAAAGAGGGGGAACATGGTGATTCCCTAGTCCTGCATTTTATTGTCCTTAATGTCAGATATGTACATAAAATACTTAATAAAAAATAAATACTGGGCTAGAGAGATAGTTCAATAAGTGAAACATATGCTTTGCATGTGAAAATTCAAGTTTTATTGCAGACACTGAGGGTCCATGGCCCCACTAGGAACAGCTCCCACAAAGAGCTGGCAGTATATTATATGGTAAAATTATAAAAAGAATTATATCATACAGGGCCGGAGAGACGGCATGGAGGTGGGGCGTTTGCCTTGCATGCAGAAGGTTAATGTATCACATATGGTCCCCTGAGCCTGCCAGGAGTGATTTCTGAGCATAGAGCCAGGAGTAACCCCTGAGCGCTGCCAGGTGTGACCCAAAAACCAAAAGCCAAAAATAAATAAATAAATAAATAAATAAAAATAAAAATAAAAAAAGGAATTCTATCATACAGACTCACAAAGATTTTCCACTATTACACTATTAATAGTGGGAAGACTATTAAATATACTTGAAATTAAAGAAAAGGTGAGACTAAATAGTAAATATTGTATAATGCTCTATAGTGTAGGTTATAAACTCTGGAGAACATAAAGATCCATGATAACTGGAGTGGATCTGAGAAGGCTCGAGAAGAGAAAATGTGTGATTCTTAGAGGATAAGAAGGATGAAGAATGGTGAAAAATAGATGTGTTTTCTCTTATCCCCACTTTAAGGGCAGACACATATATCAGTGAAGCCATGAAACTGCCTCTTTAATTAAAGAGGGTAGATAAGGGATTATAGAAGACTTTGATGGCCAGAGCATGAAGATGAGATTTGATAAAGTAGGAAATATGGAGCTAATAACAATGTGGGGTCAGGGAAAGGACAGGATAAGGAATAGTAATAAATCTTATCTTTTTCAGGGAATATTGTGAAGAATCCTCTTTTTTCAAAGAAGAAAGGTATTATATCTCCAAAATGTTATTCCAAGATCGTTTTAATTTTAGAAAAAGAACTAAAGCAAAAAGAAATCAGGCATAAAGTGTTACTTCACTCTGTAAGATAATGAAAGTAGAATCAAAGGCTTCTTATCATAATCCAAGTAAATTTTTGTTTACTAAATATAATATCTATATATTGTCCAAAATGATCCCAAAACTGGGCTTATAAATTTATAAATCATCCTACCAACTGCCAGTTATAGACAATATTTTGTCACATATTTGAATAAACAATTCCATAAAGTTTACCCCATATGAAAGGTCATAGCACCCTTAAGGAAATACAATAAATAACTCATCAAAGATGAAAATTATTTCAAAATTCTGAAACAAAACTGCCTCATCCTTCCAATGTATCTTTAAAAAAGCCCATTATAGGTATTTTTATATCCTTACCCTTTTACAGCTCATTACAAAAGAATAATCAATCATTTCTATAGCATTCTTAAAACATTTTAAATGAGCCAATGTGGTTTCTTATTACACTCCTGTCTTCTCCCATTGCTCCCTTAATTTTAGACTCTAAAACTTGGGCATTATTTTCTAGCCATATGTTCCATGTCATGCTGGGGATTATGTAACTTTTTTGTTTTTATCAAAATGGTACCCTTTTGGTTTAAGCTACATAGGCTTTTCTTAAATTTACAGTTCTAAAAAATTTGTTGCAAAACTAGAGGGTCCAATTAAACAACAAATACTTTTTATAAATGATAAAATTCTTTCTAGTGTTATTTTTTTAACACTTTGGATTTGATAGATTTATAATAAAAGTGAATTATTCATTCCATAGCAAATTTGGTATGATGAAAGAAAATACAGATATAACTAAACTTAGAAATGCACCAAATCAGGGGCCGGAGAGATAGCATGGAGGTAAGGCGCTTGCCTTTCATGCAGAAGGTCCGTGGTTCGAGTCCCAGCATCCCATATGGTCCCCCGTACCTGCCAGGAGTGATTTCTGAGCATAGAGCCAGGAGTAACCCCAGAGCACTGCCGGGTATGACCCAAAAACCAAAAAAAAAAAAAAAAAAAAAAAAAGAAATGCACCAAATCTCATAGACAATGTCTTAACTCCCAAAAACACATAAAAACATATGCATACAGATTGAGATAAAAAAGAAAATTAGGGCCCGGAGAGATAGCACAGAGGCATTTGCCTTGGAAGCAGCCGATCCAGGACCAAAGGTGGTTGGTTCGAGTCCCGGTGTCCCATATGGTCCCCTGTGCCTGCCAGGAGGAATTTCTGAGCAGACAGCCAGGAGTAACCCCTGAGCATTGCTGGGTGTGGCCCAAAAACCAAAAAAAAAAAAAAAAAAAAAAAAAGAAAATTATATTCTTTTGAATTTAAAGGTTAGGACTTGGAAAATTTGGGATATTAGATTTTTGGTCACTAGGGCACTTTTGTCCTTTCACATTTTTGTAAATCACTATGATTACAAAATCCAATTGGAACTTGGCCATGTGTATAACAGCTACACTGAATATTTAAAAGTCTATTAGAAATATACATTTTTAATATTATTTTATTTTAGGCACAGTGATTTACAAAACTTCATTGTGGCAAGCTTCCTACTATACACCACTTTTTGGTTATTATTGCCTTTGGGCTTTTGTCATTCCCTTACTATTTTTCTTTATATTCTGCATGTGAGAGAGATCATCCTATAAGGTCTCTCTCACTAACTGCACTCAGCATTTATACTCTCCAGATCCATCCATATAGCAGCAAATTTAGGGTATAATCTCTCAAAAATTCTGGTACTACTTAGAAACCAAATGTCTTAGATATCCCAAAAGTGTCTAAATATTAAAGATTCTTGTATAGAGCACCTAAAAGCCCTCCTAGTGCTAGGATGAGAGTATTAGTCTGATTATTTTTAACAGGTGAAAAGTGCTTAAGTGACTGTGTTTTTTCAACCATAATAAACCAAATTTAATTTTACATCGTTTTCGTCCATATTCCAGAAGTAGGCACCATCAATTTTCAAAACGAGGGGGGCTCCCTCGCAGTTCTCAGGAGTCCTGAGGCCCCTCCCTGCATTCTCCAATATAAAGTGGAGGTGGGGTGGTGGTGGAGGGAGTGTCCCTAGGGGGTATTCACATTTGTAAGCACTCCAGGCCATGGAGCTATTTGCCTCTGCTCAGGCATTATAGATTTGATGGTGGTGGTGGTGATGGGGTGTGTGTGTGTGTTGGGGGGGGCATACCGGGTGGTTGTCTGCACTCAGGAATGACTCCTGGCAGGCTCAGGTTATCATATGGGATGCAGGTGATGGAACCTGGGTCAGCCATGTGCAAGGCAAACCTGATTGACCAATTTTTTTTTTTTTTTTGGTTTTTGGGCCACACCTGGCGGTGCTCAGGGGTCATTCCTGGCTGTCTGCTCAGAAATAGCTCCTGGGCCCGGAGAGATGGCACAGCAGCGGCGTTTGCCTTGCAAGCAGCCGATCCAGGACCAAAGGTGGTTGGTTCGAATCCCCGTGTCCCATATGGTCCCCTGTGCTTGCCAGGAGCTATTTCTGAGCAGACAGCCAGGAGTAACCCCTGAGCAACGCCGGGTGTGACCCAAAAACCAAGGGACCATATGGGACACCGGAATTCGAACCAACCACCTTTGGTCCTGGATCGGCTGCTTGCAAGGCAAACGCCGCTGCTGTGCCATCTCTCCGGGCCCTGATTGACCAAATGTTTAATATTTTCTCTAAATATTATGATACCACAGTTCCCCACAAAGAAGTCATACTTAGGAAAGACTTTCCATTTGTGCCTAGAGGCAAGGTGACAACACACACACACACACACACACACACATACACACACACACACACACTTTGTCTCTAGGAATATCTGTTAAAAAAAGGTAGTCGCACAAAAGGAAACCTCTGATACCTTGCAGCCTTCTCCTCTACCATTTCCAGCTTTGATTGCAGAGACTGCAACCCTCTCCAGAAAGGTGCAGGCAGGGCAAATTTTACCACTGGAAGACCTGCTGGGCAGAGGGCCCACCCGACATCATGCTCCATCAACAAACTGCTCACTCACCGCTGTGGATCCTTTCTTCACTGCTTCCTGGGCATATTCTACCTGGAACAGATGTCCGTCCGGGGAGAAGACAGTGATGGCTCGGTCATACCTAGACGCCATAGTCTTGGGCTCCGCACAAGGCCGCACAGTTGAGACCAGTAGAAGAATTATGCCAGTTGCCTGTGTGACCTGGAAATACTTGTGCACGCGGCTCAAGATGCTCCGGAAGTGCTCATGTACATGCCTGGTGCAATCACTGTCGGTCTCTGCTCATAGCTGGTGTTTTGAAGAATTGGAAGTCCTTTGGACCCACCCTGCTCCCAAGGATTTCTTCAACCCTCCCTCAGCAAGTGAGTAGCTGTGCCTGCAGGTTGATAAAAGAGTTTCTCTACTACCCATAATTTCCTGCCTGGTTTTCCCACCACTGTGTTGCTCCTGATACCAAGTTGCTGTCATTGATTAAAATAGGTTAGAGTGATGCTTTGGACATCTCTATGGTGTTAGACTCTACCAGGGGCTGGAGTAATGATTTGCTTCCAAGGAAGCCCAGATTTGACCCCCTCCCTTTTTGCCTAATATGTTCAAAAAAATAAATAAAAACTTGAAAGAGTGTGGCTTATTAATAAACATTTTCAAGATAGGATTGTTTTTCACCAACCCATTAGAGTTGGTGGTAAATGAAACATCTACTTTTGTCTTTTGTGCTTAAACATTTAAATCTTTTTATTGGTATTAAAATATTATAAATTATCATCATGGACAACAACAAGCAGCAATAGGCATATAACATGATTTGTGGTACTCTTTAGACTTTGCCTTTACACTGACTTTTATAGGCTTGCTTTTTGGTGGTGTGGGAGCTTGAAAGCCCAGGTCATCACCTATATCAGACAAGTGCTCTTCCACTGAGACACTTTCCTAACCCTTCTCCAACTTTGGACCCGGGTTATGACTTCTCTAGTCACAGTGGCACTCAGATTCTTTTTTTTTTATCTGTCCTAAAGGCTTCATCAGATTAACCAAATCTTCTTTGTTGTTTAAGTTACCTTGTACGAAAGCAGTAGTGGTACATTCTTTTAGATGAGACATCAGCAGGCCTTCTCCTTGATAATGCATTTGGAAGCACCCATTTTTCTTTACCACCCAGGAACAAGAATACAACCAACTTCATGGATCCACTTACTGCACAATCACCATCAGCAGAGCTATTTTGCCTTCCACCAGGGTGGTAAAGCATTATGGTGCAAATATTCCCTCTGCCAACTGCTTTCTTTTCAGTGTGGGCCAGTAGCTCTGCTTCTTTTCTTGCTCTGTCTCTGGGTTATAGTCTAGGTCAGTTTAAGCAATTAAATAGTTGTTTGGCAGCCCAAGGCCTGGGGAAACTGCTTTATGATGAGAACCACAGTCAGTTGGCTTCAATTGGGTCTTTTTTGTAGCACAAAGGCTGTAATGGGGTCACTGACTAAGCGGGAGAGATCTCTTTTGGGCTGGATATCTGAGAAATTCACCTTCATAGCCTTCTACCTTTCTTTTCTCTTAGTGTCATAGGAAGATGCAAAAGCAAATGCTGTTTTTCAGTTTCTGTTTTTGCAGTGCCAGGGATCAAACTGGAAATTATATTTCCAGACTCTTATCTCATGTTACTTTTTTTTTTTCCCCTCTTTTTGGGCCACACCCAGCGGTGCTCAGGGGTTACTATTGGCTATCTGCTCAGAAATAGCTCCTGGCAGGCACGGGGGACCATATGGGACGCCGGGATTCAAACCAACCACCTTAGGTCCTGGATCAACTGCATGCGAGGCGAACGCCACTATGCTATCTCTCCGGCCCCTCATGTTACTTTTAACTCTATTTTTTAACAAAAAATAGATTAAAAAAAGTTAAGATTAAAAAATTTTAACTAAAGAATACATTAAAAAAGGGCCCGGAGAGATAGCACAGCGGCGTTTGCCTTGCAAGCAGCCGATCCAGGACCAAAGGTGGTTGGTTCGAATCCCGGTGTCCCATATGGTCCCCCGTGCCTGCCAGGAGCTATTTCTGAGCAGATAGCCAGGAGTAACCTCTGAGCACCGCCGGGTGTGGCCCAAAAACCAAAAAAAAAAAAAAAAAGAATACATTAAAAAAGTTAAGATTTGAGCCAAACAGATAGCATAGTGATAGGGTGTTTGCCTTGCACATGGCTGAACCAGGACAGACCAGGGTTTAATTCCCATATGGTCCCCAGAGCCTGCCAGGAGTAACCCCCTGAGGGTTGCCGGGTGTGGCCCCCAAAAATCCAAAATAAAATAAAATAAAATAAATAAAAGAATAGATTAAAAAAGTTAAGATTGAGGGCCGGGCGGTGGCGCTGGAGGTAAGGTGCCTGCCTTGCCTGCGCTAGCCTAGGACGGACCGCGGTTCGATCCCCCGGCGTCCCATATGGTCCCCCAAGAAGCCAGGAGCAACTTCTGAGCGCATAGCCAGAAGTAACCCCTGAGCGTCACAGGGTGTGGCCCAAAAACAAAAAAAAAAAAAAAAAAAAAAAAAAAGTTAAGATTGGAGTTAGAAGGAGAGCACAGCGGTAGGACATTTGCCTTGCACCAGCTGACCTGGAAAAACACTGATTCGATTCCCATATGGACCAAAAGCCAAAAAAAAAGTTAAGATTAAAAAAAAATTTTGTTTGTTTTTGTTTTTTGGGTCACACCTGGCAGCACTCAGGGTTACTCCTGGCTCTGTGCTCAGAAATTGCCCCTGGCAGGCACGGGGGACCATATGGGATGTCTGGATTTGAACCACCGTCTGTCCTGGGTCCACTGTATGCAAGACAAACACCGTATTCACTGTAGCCTCACCAAAGTTTCTTAAACTTTTTCTACTTACAAACCCTTTCACCCAAGAAAATTTTACATTATTTAAAAAATGATTTATGGGGGCCGGAGAGATAGCATGGAGGTAAGGCATTTGCTTTTCATGCAGAAGGACTGTGGTTCGAATCTAGGCATTCCCACAGGTCCTCTGTGTCTGCCAGGGGCGATTTCTGAGCATAGATCCAGGAGTAACCCCTGAGTGCTGCCGAGTGTGACCCAAAAAATAAGAAAAAAAAAACAAAAAAATGATTTATGGAATTTACTATCTCCCCAGCTAGTCCAATGGATTTAATAGACTACTAAAGTTCGTTAATGTGATTTTACGTTACAAACTTTAACACGAAACAATCATCTTATCTTTTGAGAATTGCTATATAACTATATTCAATGATAAAATGGAAAATATGTTAATAATAAATGAACATATATGAAGTAATAACAAAGAAATAAGATCTAGTTAAAGAGCCAGAGAGATAGAACAGAGATCAAAATGTTTGCCTTGCATCCTGAAAACCCCTAGCATCACATATGATCCCCTGAGCGTGGTCAGAGGTAATATGGCACAAAGCCAACAAAAACCCCTAATGGGGCCAAAGGGATAGCACAATGGTAGGGCATTTGCCTTGCATGCGGCAAACCCAGGACAGATCCAGGTTCGATTCCGGGCATCCCATTTTTTATTTTTTTTTTTATTTTTGGGCCACACCCGGCAGTGCTTAGGGGTGACACCTGGCTCTCTGTTCAGAAGTCACTCCTGGCAGGCCCAGGGAACCATAAGGGATGCCAGGATTTGAACCACCATTGGTTCTGGGTTGGTCACTTGCAAGGCAAACACCTTACCACTGTGCAATCTCTCTGGCTCCATGCTAGGAGAAATTTCTTTCTTTCTTTTTGGGTCACACCTGGCAGTGCTCAGGGGTTACTCCTGGCTCTATGCTCAGAAATTGCTCCTGGCAGGCTCAGTGGACCATACGGGATGCCGGGATTCGAACCACTGACCTTCTGCACGCAAGGGAAATGCCTTACCTCCATGCTATCTCTCCGGCCCCTACCAGGAGCCATTTCTAATCAGAGAGCCAGGAGTAACTCCTGAGTGCTGACGGATGTGGGCCAAAAACAAAAAACAAAAAAAGAAGGAAAAGCCACTGAGTATTACTGGGTGTGGCCAACTTCTACTCACCATTTAGAAAACTATTTAGAAAGAAGCAAATATAAAATTTAGAACTGAAAATAGGGGCCAGCGAGGTGGCACTAGAGGTAAGGTGTCTGCCTTGCAAGTGCTAGCCAAGGAAGGACCGCAGTTCAATCCCCCAGCGTCCCATATGGTCCCACCAAGCCAGGGGCAATTTCTGAGCGCTTAGCCAGGAGTAACCCCTGAGCATCAAACGGTGTGGCCCGAAAAACAAAAACAAAAAAATTAGAACTGAAAATAAAATAACTGAACTATAAAATTCTCTCTGTCTCTGTCTCTGTCTGCTCCTCTCTCTGTCTCTGTCTCTGTCCCTCTCTCTCTCTTGCTTTCTCTTCTCTTGTGGTGCCAAAGATTGAACTCATTGGACTCATACACTCACCCCTAAAATATAAATTTTTCTAAATTTAACAGAAGGAAGATAATAAAGTAAGGAAAGAATCAGTAAACTTGAAAATTAAATACATATTCTCAGAAGCTTGAGCGATATCACAACGGGTAGGGTATTGGCCTTGCACGTGGCTGACCATGGTACAATCTCCTGCATTTCATATGGTCCCCTGAGCACTGCCAGGAATGGCCCCTGAGCAGAGTCAGGAGTAATCCTTGAGTACTGCTGAGTGCTCCTCCTAAAATACCCCCCCGCAAAAAACAAAACAAAACAAAACAAAACAAAAAAAAAACAGATAACCATTATTCTCCTTCTCTGCAAAATTTTATATTTTTGTAGGTGTTACAATTTTTGCCAAATTGGGTTTTCCTTTTACAGAAGTCCCTGTTAGTAAGTATTAGAAAGTCTATTTAATAGTTATGAATTCCAGGAGCCAGAGAGATAGCATAAAGGTAAGGTGTTTGCTTTGAATGCAGATGCATGGTGGTTCGAATCCCGGCATCCCATGTGGTCCCCCGAGCCTGTGGGGGCAATTTCTGAGCATAGAGCCAGGAGTAGCCCCTGAGCGCTGCTGGGTGTGACCCAGAAACCAAGAAAAAAAAAAAAAAGAAAAAAACAGAAAAACAAACAAAAACAAAACAAAACAAAAAATAACACGAATTCCACAGATAGTTATTTGCCTAAAAAGCTTTTTATTTTATCTTCCTTCAAATCTGAGTGATAACTTAATAATGTACAACATTGTTGGCTGGAGATTTTTTCTATTCAGTACTTTGTACATATATACATATATATATATATATATATATATATATATATATATATATATATATACATACTTTGTACTCCTATGGAAATTCTGTTGAGAGGTCTGCTGTTAGTTCTTTGGGCTCCCTCACGTGTGTTGCTTTCCTTTACTCTCACTAATTTTAGGATTTTCTATACCCGAGATTTCCCTTTTCATTTCAAACATAATATGTCTTGATATATGTCTGTGTGAATTTATTTTATTTGGAACTCTTTGAGAGTCATGAATCTGGGCATTGAATTCCTTTCTCAGCTTAGGGAGGTTCTTGGCTAGTATTTCTTTTTCTTTTTTTCTTTACTTTTGGTTTTGAGGGCACACTCTGCAAAAGTCAAGGGTTATTCTTGTCTCTGAACTAAGAAATTCCTCCTGGCATGACTGGGGGTGGGGTGGGGTGAGGAGGTGGTTAGAACATACACGAAACTGCCTATGCTATATTAAGTATTATGCTATTATATGTACATGGATGTTTTATTTTAATCTAGGCCTATTTTTTAATTTTATTATTATTATTTTTCGGGGGGGGCACACCTGGTGACGCTCAGGGGTTACTCTTGGCTATGCGCTCAGAAATTGCTCTTGGCTCGGGGATCATATGGGACATCGGGAATCGAACCCAGGTTCGTTCTTGGTCAGCTGATGCAAGGCAAAAACATCCTACCACAATGTTATCCTCCAGCTCCAAAGCTAGGCCTATTCTTTTCATTTTATTTCACACTTAGCTCTTGTATTGGGTGCAATGTCTGAGGATTGCACAACTGGTTTTGGTGCCAACAACCAGTGGTTGCTAAAAGGTTTCCTATGTGATAGAGCTCACATATGTGTGACACTGAAGTTTGCATTTCATGACGTAGGAGCAGTGCCAAGAATCAAACTCATGACCTCATTGTCTGAAAGTCATGATGGTCTACATATCACGAGGCCTATTATTTTTCTTTTATCAAGATGTAAGCTGTTTTTTGACTGTCTGTTCCATAATTTCTTTGAGCTCTTTAGACATCCTCAGCAATTCCTCTCTGGAATCTTTTTCAAAGAGATATTATGTAGGTGGATATTCCTGGTTGAGACTTGAAGGTTCCTATTGTTGTCTGCTTCCCATGGTAGGATTCTGAGCTGTTTTCCAATGGTAGTGTGGGGGTGATTCTTTCTAATACACAATTGGTGTCACCCCCAATGCCAGGGAGGACTCTGGAGGAGCTTGACCAGTGTTGGTCTCTTCCACCTCTCAAGGATATTCCCTTCCAGTTTGGAGTTACTTTGCAAATATGTGGAGCCTCTGTGCTCACTCAAGGAATGTGCTCTTTGGCATGAACTTACTACTACTCTGTGATTAGAGTTCAATTGTTTATTGTCCCCAGAACACTTTTGTGGGTATTTGAGGGAATGCTGATTGACGTAAGGGCTAATATACTGTTGTGGTTGGGGTAGCCATACTCAGGAACCATGCCTTCTGCTGTCTAACCTGTGGGAGGGGCCAACCAAAGTCTTCTTTAGTTAAGGTCATGCCAGCCCGGTGGAGTTTTGTATTGTTTGGCCTTACTGTGATTATTCCCATCAAAAAGATGCAATGACCATGCTGGAGTGCATGCTTTGCATGTTTGAGGCCCAGGTTTAATCCTTGGCACCTCATGTTCCTCTGAACACTTCTGTAAGAGATCCCCCAGGCACTGAGCCAAAGTAGCTCTAGCGCACTTCTAAGTGTAATCCATAAGTCAGAATTAATAAAAATGTCAGAAATGTTCTCTTGAATGCTTCTCAAGCTGATAAATATCTGATTATATCTTTTTGGCTTCAATATTTACAACTTAAGGATATTTTTTATTATATTTGATTCACTTAGATAATCTGGGTCAATTTGTTTTAAATTTATTTATTTATTATTGTATGTATATATGTGTGTTTGTGTTTGTTTTGTAGTACAGGTGTGCTCAGGAATTATTCCTGGCTCTGCACTCAGGGATCACACCTAGCGAGGTTCGGGGAACTATATGGAGTGTCAGATTTCAAATCCAAATTGGCTATGTGCAAGGCAAATACCCTACCAGATGTCTTATTACTTCAGCCCCACTTTCTAGTTTTGATATGTATCTATTTCCTACCTTATGAGATTATTGAATATAAATAATTCGTGACTTATAATTTAAATACCTTCTATGATTTTACTTTTTTATGTTTGTTTGTTTTTTGAGCTACACCCATCGGCACTAAGGGGTTACTCCTGGTTCTGCGCTCAGAAATAACTCCTGGCAGACTCAGGGGACCATATAGGATGCTAGGTCAAACCCAGGTTGGCCATCTGCAAGTCCAATGCCCTATCTGCTGTGCTATTGCTCCAGCCCCGATTTTACATATTTTTAATGTGTTAAAACTATGATAATTCTAAAGGATCTAAGTAAAATAATCATGTAGCACAATGGCTATTCATAATAAATGCTCAATGAATTATGAAATACCAAATTATTTCAAATAGTCATTTGGATAGCATAGTTGTTTTCAGGAAGGTGAATGAAAGAGACCTGACCTAAGATATTCTTAACCTGTGCATTTGTCACAGTGTATTAAAATTACAGAGAACTTCACATAAAGTTTTTTTTTTTTTATCAGCCACACCTGGTGATGCTCAGAGGCTATTCCTGGCTATGCACTCAGAAATCGCTCCTGGTTTGGGGGACCATATGGGACACCGGGGGAATTGAACCAAGTCCATCACATAAAGTATTTTTACAGTAATAATTCTATTAATTCTCAAAAATATTCCACTCACTTCCTTCTTAATTTGTTAATGTTTGGTATTGTAAGAAGAGATGGAAATCGGGGCCGGAGAGATAGCATGGAGGTAAGGTGTTTGCCTTTCATGCAGGAGGTCATCAGTTCGAATCCGGCTTCCCAATGGTCCCCTGTGCCTGCCAGGAGCAATTTCTGAGCCTGGAGCCAGGAATAACCCCTGAGCACTGCTGGGTGTGACCCAAAAACCACACACACACACACACAAAAAAAAAAAAAAAAAAAAAGAAGAGATGGAAATGACTCAGACTGACATGGACAGAACCTACTTGGAAATTTTTCTGAAATATTGAAATAGCATCTCTTATGAAGAAATGGAAAAGGTAATTGTTCTCACCTGGAATAATGATAATGTATATAGATGCATGCTGTTCTTCTCACAGTTTTGAAATCTGTGTAAGTCACAATGCAGAATGACTTATTAAATGCCATGGAGACAATGAATAGAAATATTTTGAAAGGTATTACCTGAGGGTTTTTGCTCTGAGCCCAATTACAAAAAGACAGACCTAGTCTATCCCTTTCCAATGTTGCATTCTAAGAACTTATATCAACACAGGGCTTACAGTATCAGCAAGTTTGATTGTTCATTATATTAATTATAAAGCAGGAAAAATAAACAAAATGCTTATGTAAAAATAATCACAATATCTTCAAAAGCATAATGTTTTTCTTTTTTTTTTTTTTTTTGGTTTTTGGGCCACACCCTGTGACGCTCAGGGGTTACTCCTGGCTATGCGCTCAGAAGTTGCTCCTGGCTTCTTGGGGGGACCATATGGGATGCCGGGGGATCGAACCGCGGTCCGTCCTAGGCTAGCGCAGGCAAGGCAGGCACCTTACCTCCAGCGCCACCGCCTGGCCCCAGCATAATGTTTTTCATTAAGATAAATTTGAGGGCCCGGAGAGATAGCACAGCGGTGTTTGCCTTGCAAGCAGCCGATCCAGGACCAAAGGTGGTTGGTTCGAATCCCGGTGTCCCATATGGTCCCTTGTGCCTGCCAGGAACTATTTCTGAGCAGACAGCCAGGAGTAACCCCTGAGCACAGCCGGGTGTGGCCCAAAAACCAAAAAAAAAAAAAAAAAAGAAAAAAAAAGATAAATTTGAGGGGCCAGAGAGATAGCATGGAGGTAAGGTGTTTGCCTTGCATGCAGAAGGACGGTGGTTCGAATCCCGGCATCCCATATGGTCCCCCGTGCCTGCCAGGAGCGATTTCTGAGTGTAGAGCCAGGAGTAACTGTGTGCTGCCAGGTGTGGCCCAAAAACCAATCAATCAACCAAGTTAGAAAAAAATATTTTAACAAATATATACATTTAAAAAAAATTCTTTTTTTTTTTTTTTTTTTTTGGTTTTTGGGCCACATCAGGCAGTGCTCAGGGGTTACTCCTGGCTGTCTGCTCAGAAATAGCTCCTGGCAGGCATGGGGGACCATATGGGACACCGGGATTCGAACCAACCACCTTTGGTCTTGGATCGGCTGCTTGCAAGGCAAATGCCTCTGTGCTATCTCTCCGGGCCCTAAAATAAATTCTTTTTTTTTTTTTGGTTTTTGGGCCACACCCGTTTGACGCTCAGGGGTTACTCCTGGCTATGTGCTCAGAAATCGCCCCTGGCTTGGGGGGACCATATGGGACGCCGGGGGATCGAACCGCGGTCCTTCCTTGGCTAGCGCTTGCAAGGCAGACACCTTACCTCCAGTGCCACCTACCCGGCCCCTAAAATAAATTCTTAAATGAAAATGTTTGAACATGAAAAATGTCATAATTACATTTTTCTTATGAAATGTGCTTGTATTCTCTAATATAAATATTCAAGAATTGTTTATTCAAATTATTTTACTTGTAGTGTATGATCTCTACCCCTTCATGAAAAAACTTTTTTTACTCCCTTTTTATTTTTTTTATACATGGCTATATTCCATGGTTATTTCTTACTCCCTCTAATCCCCTCACCTTTTTATTTTATGTTTTTATTTTTAGGAATCTGGGCCACAACCAGTGATGCCCAGGGATTTCTCCTGGCTCTGCGTTCATAATATACTCTTGGCAGACTCAGAGGACCTTATAAGATGCCAAGAATCACACCTGGGTTGGCTGCATACGAAGCAATTGCATGTGCTATTGCTCTGGCCCTATCCCTCACCTATTTTTGTTTGTTTGTTTTGTTTTGTTTTTGGGTCACACCCGGCAGAGCTCAAGGGTTACTTCTGACTCTACACTCAGAAAACGCTCCTGGCAGGCTGGGGCCTGGGGGAGCATATGGGATGCGGGATTCGAACCACCGTCCTTCTGCATGCAAGCCAAACGCTTTACCTCCATGTTATCTCTGTGCCCCCTCCCTTACCTTTTTAATGTGACCTCAGTTCCATTTTCAAATGTCTTGATACCAGAGCTAAAAGATGACATTGTATATTCTGGTTAATGTGATGGCTGCTCTGTAGCTTAAGTTCCCAGAAAAATTTCTGAGACTTAAGCATACTTCTCATATTCATTCTCTATTTCTCCCTAACTAAATTTTGGGAATTCTCCCAACTCTGCTACAATTAAGTGAGTATCTTGAGATCCCTATACAAAGGTGAAGGTATAGTGAGGTAGAATTAACTTTTTGTTTTTGTGTCATACTCAGTGGTGCACACACCTGGTGGTGCTGTGGATCACATGTGGTACCAGGGTTGATCCAGGTCAGTTGTGTACAAGACTTATACCCTACTCACTGTACTGTATCTCTTTTCTTTCCCCTAACTTATCGCATATAAAGTTTCCTAAATTCTAAAAAGTTCCTTCAGGAGATAAGGCGTTTGCCTTTCATGCAGAAGGACGGTGGTTCGAATCTCGGCATCCCATATGGTTCCCTGTACCTGTCAGGGACGACTTCTGAGCATAGAGTCAGGAGTAACCACTGAGTGCTGCCGGGTGTGACCCAAAAAAACCAATATCTATCTATCTATCTATCTATCTATCTATCTATCTATCTATCTATCTATCTATCTATCTATCTTCTCCCAGGGGATTCCCTCTATTTCTGAGCCCTTTTGCTAATGCTTCCCAACTGATTTTGAGAGGATAATGCAAAGAAAAATGACAGCACTTTCATATACATATTATATATAAAAAAGGCTGTAGTTTTTCCATGCTCAGGGGATTGTAGATGTCCCAGAATAGTGTTTCTTAACTCTTTCTCTATAATAGCCCCATTCTGAATGCTTCTTCTTTGTGGTCCCTGTCCTACCAATTGATGCCTAATTAGGCACCTATGTTGGCTCTCCATTTTCTTGATTTTCATCGTTGGGCTTCTTTGAATATTCTTGGGGCCCAAAGAGGGCCATAAGACCTCAGTGGGAAAATGCTGTCCTAGTCTACAGTACTTCTTTTCAGTTGATCTTCCGTTTGTAGTTTAAGCAAAGAAAGTAAAAAGAGATAATTTAAACAAAGACATCTTTGGTTGTTCTCATGGGTCAGGTTGATATTTAATTTGGGGGGGGGGTGTTACACCCAGCAGCACTCAGGGGTTACTCCAGGCTCTACAGTCAGAAATCACTCCTGGCAGGCACGGGGGACCATATGGGATGCTGGGATTTGAACCACGGTTCAAGCTGGATCCGTTGCGTGCAAGGCAAACACCATACCACTGTGCTATCTTTTTGGCCCCCTCAATACTTATTATTTTTTTTTCAATATTTCTCCCCAGGTCTCAACCCATTCCCTGCAGAAAGTCAGTTAGCTACTTTTTCTAGGACTCTTGTTCTTGAGGATTTCAGTGCTATCTGCCAATGTCCCATATGGTTCCCCGTGCCTGCCAGGAGCTATTATTTCTGAGCAGCCAGCCAGGAGTAACCCCTGAGCACTGCTGGGTGTGGCCCAAAAACAAAAAACAAACAAACAAAAAGAAATGTGGACCTGGAGAAATTTAGGGCTAGCTTGCTCCTTGCAGGTCCAAGATCAACAGTCCCACATTGGGGGTGAAAATAAAGAAAAGAAAAGGAAAGAAAGGAAAAGAAAGAAAGGAAAAGAAAGAAAGAAAGAAAAAGAAAGAAAGAAAGAAGGAAGGAAGGAAGGAAAGAAAGAAAGAAAGAAGGAAGGAAGGAAAGAAAGAAAGAAAGAAAGAAAGAAAGAAAGAAAGAAAGAAGGAAGGAAGGAAGGAAGGAAGGAAAGAAAGAAGGAGGGAAGGAAGAAAAAAGGAGGGAAGGAAGAAAGGAAAGAAAGAAGAGGAAAGAAAAAAGGAAGAAAGAAAGGAAGAAAAGAACATCAACTCATTCCTACATGCTCCAAGCTCCTTTCATAATCGGAAAGTTTTGCTTGATCCCCTTATATCAACCTGAAGCTTAATTGACTAACTATTGAGTGTAGTATAGCTAGTGGGAGAAAATAGGGGAGCAGGTTGCCTAGACCTAGATGCAAGCCAGAGGCGCACTTCTTTTTTTTTGGTTTTTGGGCCACAGCCGTTTGACGCTCAGGGGTTACTCCTGGCTATGCGCTCAGAAATCGCCCCTATGGGACGCCGGGGGATCGAACCGCGGTCCGTCCCACGCTAGCGCTCGCGAGGCAGACACCTGACCCCGGCCCCCAGAGGCGCACGTCGCAGCTAAGGCGCGCTGCGTGCAGCTTCGCTCCTCTCTGGCCCAGCTAGGCAACAAGTTGGCCAACAGCCCCTGAGCACAGGTCACATCACAGCCTCGGTCTCGGGACCTGGGGTCACGCTTGGTGGCACCGCGTAGGGGTGCGTGTGGGAGCGAGGCTTCGGAGGGGCGCTTTTGCTTGGGGGGGGGGGCGTAGCCGAATCCGTTCAAACCAGCGAATCGGCGCTCGGCCAGCGCCAGCTCCTCTCGTTCCTCCCCTCCCTCCTCCTCCCTCCTCCCCCTCCCGCGGCGGCGGCGGCGGCGGCGGCGGCGAAACCATTTCCTGACTCGCGGCGGCTGCGGGCTGTCCCATTCGCGCAAGGGCGGGGGGTGGCGGCGGAGCGCGGCCGGGAGGAGAGTCGGGCGAGCGGGTCGGCGGAGATCGCGAGGCGGCCTCCAGGCGCGACGGCTCCGGAGTGACTCCTCGGCGTCAGACTCGAGCGGGCCCGAGCGCTCGGCCGGGGCGGCCCGACCCGGTCGGCCCCGCAGCGCCCCCGTCCCGCGCCGCCTTCCCGCGGTGGTCCGGGCCGAGCGTCGCGCCGGCGCCGCCTCCGGGAGGGCGCCTCCTCCGCTCGGGACTCGCCCTGGGCGGCCGCGGCGGCAACATGTCGGTGGCGTTCGCCGCCCCGAGGCAGCGCGGCAAGGGGGAGATCACGCCCGCCGCCATCCAGAAGGTGAAGGGCGTCGAGGGCCGGCGAGGGAGGCCGGGGGGGCCGGCTCCTTCCTGGGGCGCGTGGGAGCGTGGGCGCGGGCCTCGGGGACGGGGGCCCGGGGCTCGGAGCGGCCCTTCCCGCGCGGGCCGGGCGCTCGGCTCGCTGCTCGCGGCACAAAGCCGGGGGACGGCGGCCGCGACGGAGGGGCGGCCGTGGGGCGCCTGGAGGTCCGGGTCCGGGGCCGGTCGCCGCCGCCTCCGCCCCGCGCTCCCCACGGACTCCCACCTAGCTGCGCCCCAGGCCCGGGGGAAGTTGGGCGAGGGGGGAAGGAGGACCCGGAGGCCCCGCCGCGCCTTCTTGCTTTCTCTTCCAAAAGTAAGGCAGGGCTTTCTTAGGATGTTTTCGAACATGCATGCTCGACGGCAAGGGACCATTTCTCAGCACATCTGTGTCTCCCTGTACATGTTGCATTTTGTCTTATTCATAGTTTCTTCTCTTTTAAGAAGTGCATGCTTTTATCAGGATGTTTTCCATAACACGCGTGCTTTATGGTAGAGTCGACTTCTTTTTTAGCAGTACACGCATTTTGATATCTATGTCTCTCCATATACATGTTTCCAGGATGTTTTATTTATGACTTCTTTTCTTTTTTCCCTTGGTTTTCGAGCCACATCAGGAGTTAGGTTTATGATTTCTTTTTTGTTTGCTTGTTTGCTTTTTGTTTGGGGGCCACACTTGGTAATGCTCAGGGTTTATATATATATATATATATTGTTTTTGGGCCACACTTGGTGATCCATGCTCAGGGGTTCTATTTATAATTTCTTTTTTCCAAATTATTCATGTTTTATTGATGGATGAAAAGGCACCCCATAGTTGACACAACTGATCCTGCTACAATAGTTTCAGGACTCAGGACGGCTTCTTTGCTTTCGTCCGTTTATTGCCATGTGGAGCCCAGAGCTCAGCTGGCTGGGTGGATGGATGGAGGCGCCCAGGCCTCCCTGCCAGTGTGGGGGAGACGCTGCGATCTCAGCTACCACCGACTAACTACCCACCCGAGTCGTGAACTCCAAATACACGAGCAAGGGCCAAGGCAGGGCAGGGCAGGCGCTGTGGTGGCCCTGTGCCTACCCTCCTCCTGCCTGCCTGCTTGCCCGTTGGGGAGTGGGGGGACACAAAGGTTCCTCATTGTTCTCTGTCCCTGGTTGCCTACGCGTTCTGAACGTCAGCCCTGCTCGACTTTGGGACAGGCTAGTTTGCTAAACTCAACTTAGCCGTTTACCTGAAATGTTCCCGTTTTGTTTTCATGCCCCCGGAGTTTGGATGAAGCTGGGAGAAGCCCAGAGAGTGTCCACCACGTCCAGGACTACTACTATTACTACCACCACTACCCTGGGCGCAATAGCACGCCCAATTGATTGATGTTAATGGCTTTCTGTTTCCTATCTGTTCTCTCTCCTGTGGCATTTGACGTGTGCCCAATTGTTGCTTTTAATGTTTTGAATGAATCAGATCGTCAGTCCTGGAATTGCAAGCGCTGTCCTGCCAAGGGAAGTAAAAAACAAAAATCTCCAGCACACCCAAGTGCAAAGCGTACATCCCGAACTTTTCGTGTTTTTATTTTTATTTTTGAACTTTAGAGAAGTTCTAAGTTTTGCTTTTCTTTTCTTTTTTTTTCCCTCTAGGCAGGGTTTTCCTTTCACTCTCTTAGGTATTTAAATAGGGCGATCCATGGAGTGTCTCATTTTATAGTGTGGAGGGCTTAATGTCAGATGTGAGACATAATCTAAGAGTGAAGTTTCTTAGAGGAATGTGTGGAGAAAACATGTATATATGTTCAGGACTTAAATTATGAGCAAATTATTCAGCAAATTTTAGAGGTTATTCCCTTTAAACTTCTTTTATTTTATTTTATTTTTTTTGTGGTTTTTGGGTCACACCCGCCAGTGCTCAGGGGAAACTCCTGGCTCCAGGCTCAGAAATTGCTCCTGGCAGGCACAGGGGACCATATGGGAAGCCGGATTCGAACTGATGACCTACTGCATGAAAGGCAAATGCCTTACCTCCATGCTATCTCTCCGGCCCCAACTTCTTTTATTTTTGAGGGATTTGTGCCACCCCTTGCAGTCTTGGGATTGCTGCTACTGATTCTGTGCCCTGGTACCTCTCCGCTGTTTTAGGTGATAATGTAGTGTGCCAGGGATCACGCCCAGGTCCTAAACATGTAAGACAAATAAATGCCTTCACCCCTGTACTATTCCTCCAGTCCTTTAAGCTCCTGAAATTGTTAATGCTTTGTACTTTTTTTTTTTTTTTTTTGTGGTTTTTGGGTCACACCCGGCAGTGCTCAGGGGTTATTCCTGGCTCCAGGCTCAGAAATTGCTCCTGGCAGGCACGGGGGACCATATGGGACGCCGGGATTCCAACCGATGACCTCCTGCATGAAAGACAAACGCCTTACTTCCATGCTATCTCTCTGGCCCTGCTTTGTACATTTTAGCAGAGCTGGCTCAGAAGCTAACTGGCCATTTTAAAACTGCTTTATTAGAACTCTTTCTTCCATGCTATTTTGGCATAAATAAATGATTTTTAAAACTTTATTTTAAAATTTTATTATCTTAACACCCATGTTTACAAAGTTGCTCATAATTTACTTACTCCAGGCATTCAAAGTTGTTCATACTACAGTTGTTTTGGGCATTCAGTGTTCCAACACCAGTTCTATCATCACTGTGACCATCTCACCATTGTCCCCAGTTTCCCACCCTTACTGGCAACCTGCCCCCTTAGGAGGCACAAGATAATTTATTTTATACAGCATCTTTTTTTGTTTGTTTGTTTGTTTGTTTTTGGGTCACACCCAGCAGCGCTCAGGGGTTACTCCTGGCTCTACACTCAGAAATTGCTCCTGGCAGGCTCGGAGGACCATATGGGATGCTGGGATTCGAACCACTGTCCTTCTGCATGCAAGGCAAACGCCCTTCTTTCATGCTATCTCTCTGACCCTCTTTATATTGCATCTTAAATGCCTAATGGAATTATTGAAAAAGAGTTTAGTAAAAGAAAATTTGTGAGGGGAGTGATAGTACGATGAGTCTACTTGCCTTAGGTGTGGCTAACCCAGGTTGGATCCCCAGTATCTCATATGGTTTCTAGAGCACTGCCAAGAGTGATTCCTGAGTTCACAGTCAGGAGTAACTCTTGAGGACCACTGGGTATGACCCCAAACCCTCCAAGTCCCCAAATTGTGAAAATTATTACATTACATAATTAGGTTATTGAGTTTACTAAGCTGTTTGTTACTAATTTAACTTTGTCATTGGTTTTGTTTATTGGGATTAGTTGGCTTCTATGCTACTTTCTCATCAAATTTGGCGTACTCCTTCTGGGCTGTCAGTATTGTGGAATTTTGTATCCTACTTGCACTCTGAGAAATTGGGTGGCTCAGTTTTATGGTGGTAGCTAGGGGAAGTGCTGGGGATTCCAGAAGTACTGGGAGTGGGGTGGGGGTTGTCTGCCCTACTTCAAGAAGACTCAGGAGTTCTCAGCCTGGGAACCAGCATACCCAGAGATTCCATTAATGTGGCATCTCTGCAGAGATTAGTTAGTTACATTGCAGTGAAGTTGGGTGGTTTGTTGGTTTGCATGGTAGAGCCTGTGGTGTGTGGTTGCTGGGCCTCCCCCAGGGCAGAGACTCCATCCTCCTCTGAGGGAGCCCCAAAGTTTTGAGCCAGAAGACCTGTGCACTGTGACCTGTAGCAGAGTGGCTTTTATCTTTTGACATTGTTAGTGAAGCTGTGGAACTGGGCCTATGACTTTACATGTGGCAGCTGTCAGATGAATTATTTAATTAACTCTTGAAGCTAATGTTGCTTTGAATTGTTGTAGAAGACAGGATGGTAAATTGCTATTTTTTTTCAAACTTTTGTGGCAACTTAATTAAAATGGTAAGCTCATAAAATATTATTACACATAAAGTGTATAATAAATATAGTCTTTGATATTATAGTTGATTTGTTCTATATTTGGAGTATTACAGAGCTATAGTGTATAAACTTCGTAAATTTTTTAAATACCTGGTAATGCTCAGGACTTTTATTTATTTATGTATTTTTTTATTTTTTGTGCTCAACGATCACTGTTGGTGGTGCTCGGAGTGGAATTTGTGGTACTGCAATCAAACACCAATGGGTTGCCAAGTACCTTGCCCTGCGTGTTACCTGTTGGGCCCTGTAAACCTTGTAAACTAGTCAATTTTCTCCTCAAATCTTAGGCTAATTTTCATCTATTTACTTTATTCTGGAGAAGGTTAAAATGAATTTTCTTTTTTTAAGAGATTTATTTATTTTGGGGCCACACCCAGCGGTGCTCAGGGTTTACTCCTGGCTTTGTGCTCTGAAATCGCTCTTGGCAGGCTCAGGGCACCATACAGGATGCTGGTAATTGAACCTGGTCTGTCCAGGGTAGGCTGCTTGCAAGGCAAACTCCTTACCATTGTGCTATTCTTTGGCCCCTCAAATGAATTTTCTTTTTTTTTTTTTTTTTTGTTTTTGGGTCACACCCGGCAGCGCTCAGGCATTACTCCTGGCTCTATGTTCAGAAATTGCTCGTGGAGGCTCAGGGGACCATATAGGATGCCAGGATTCGAACCACCGACCTTCTGCATGCAAGCAAACACCTTACCTCCATGTTATCTCTCTGTCCCCTCAAATGAATTTTCTTAGTGCTACAAATCATTAGTGTTACAAAACTAGATAAAGGTTAGATACGAGAGAAACTCAGATTTCCCCTTCTGAGCTTCAATTATTTTAAAAGGCATACAATTTAAATAGAGGTATTTAAAATGAAATAATTGGGACTTGAGACACAGCACAGAGGTTAAGGCACTTATCTTGGATTAACAACTCTGTTTGCTTTTTAAAAGCATATATGCTCTCCTGACCTTGCAGGTTGCAGTCCTGAAGTACCACCCCAAGTACTGTCAAGGTGTGGCTCTCTTTCTCTCCGTCTTTCTCTCTGTCCCTCCACTCCTCCCCTTTCTTCCTCCAATCCTTGGACCCTAGCACTGAGTTTCTATAAATCTGAGGGCTTGGAAGAAACTTTATATTGTACTAGATTTACAATGAACTTTTTTTTTTTCATTTCAGATGTTGGATGAAAATAACCACCTTATTCAGTGTATAATGGACTATCAGAACAAAGGAAAGACTTCAGAGTGTTCTCAGTA
This sequence comes from Suncus etruscus, assembly GCF_024139225.1. NCBI lineage: Eukaryota > Metazoa > Chordata > Mammalia > Eulipotyphla > Soricidae > Suncus > Suncus etruscus. The sequence goes on along the minus strand of NC_064850.1, from coordinate 154,272,868 downwards.
AGATTGATATGAAAATTTTTTTGTATTGGTTAACTTTTTATTAATAATATCAACGTTATGAGAGGTGGGGTGTTGGTGTATATATATATGTACATATATATGACTTAATGGTTGTGCACTTGCATTATATGTGAATATCTGGTTTAAGTCCTAATGCACACCAACCCCTCTTCAGTGTGAGGCTCCCCCCCATGTAAATAACAGTTTTACCTTTTTTTTTTTTTTTTTTTTTGTTCTTTGGGCCACACCCAGTGATCCTTAGGGGTTACTCCGCAGAAATTGTTCCTGACTTTGGGGACCATACGGGATGCTGGGAATCAAACCCAGGACCATTCTGGGTCAGCCGCATTACAATGCAAATGCCTATAGCGCCGGCCCATTTTTATCTTTTTAAGAATTACATCATTGGGCCAGAGTGGTGGTGCAAGTGGTAGGGTGTCTGCCTTGCATGCGCTAACCTAGGACAGCCTACGGTTCGATCCCCCAGCATCCCATATGGTCCCTCATGCCTGGAGTGATTTCTGTGCACAGAGCCAGGAGTAACCCCTGAGCATCACCAGCTCTGGCCCCAAAACAAAACAAAAGAAAAAATGAATTGTGATTTTTGCGTGTCATCCTTGCACAGGGGCCATGTTAATCTTCTCTGTATCCAATTTTAGTATGTGTGCTGCCGAAGCGAGCACAGAAAAATTGTAATTTTTGAGGTCATACCTGCAAGTGTTCAAGAACTACTCTGGCTTTTTGGTGGTTCTGGGAATCAAGCTCAGGCTTCCTGCATTGTAAAATATTGCTTAGCCCTTTGAGCTATCTTTTAAAAATAAGATTTTTAGGGGCTGGAGCAGTGGTACAAGCCATAAGGTATCTACCTTGCCTGTTCTAGCTTAGGACGACTGCGGTTTGATCCCCCGGAGTTCCATGTGGTCCCCCAAGCCAGGAGTGATTTCTGAGCCATTGGCATAGCCAGGAGTAATACTTGAGTGTCACCAGGTTTGGCCCAAAATCCAAAAAAAAAAAAAGATTTTTTTTAATGAGATTTAATTTGCATATATTAGGATTCAGTTTCTCTTAGTTGCATGGTTTAATGGTCTTTAGATATACATTTGTACTGCCAAAAACAAAGTTAAAAAATATTTTATTTAAAGACCAAGTATTACATAGTTGCTTATAATACATTTGTTCCAAAATCAATCCTACCACCAATAAATTACCTCCACCACTGTCCTTGGATTCCCATCCATTCTCAAGCCTACTCACTTGGCTAGCATGAAATAATACAGATACTGCTCGTTTAACGACCAAGTTCTATTTCAAGGTCTTGGTTGTTAAGCAAATTAGTCGTTAAGTGAGGAACTGCATGTACTGTATACAGTAGTACAGTATATGCATAGTACTTGACAATACAGTATTCTGAATAAGTAAAATAACAAGAAAGATCAAACTGAAAACTTCCACTTGTTTTAATTTGCATAGATTGTGTAATTTGCACACAGTACTGCAATGTATTACAGAATATAAAGTTAATAAAGTAGGTATGGTGAAGAGATGGTTGTAAGTGCGAGTGGTCGCTAAACAGGTAGGTCGTTAAGCGAGGAGTATCTGTATATTTTTATATTTTAGTTTTTGGGCCATACCCGCTGCACCCGGCTGCTTTCAGGGTTACTCCTGGCTCTGTACTCAGAACTCATGCCTAGCAGGCTCAGGGGACTGATCCTATGGGATGCCAGAGATCAAACCCGGGTCTGTCCTGGTAGGCTGCGTGCAAGGCAAATACCCTATCTTTGTGCTATTTCTCTGTCCCATTTATTTACTTTTATTTTTATTTTTTTTCGGTTTTTGGGCCACACCCGGTAACGCTCGGGGGTTACTCCTGGCTGTGCGCTCAGAAGTTGCTCCTGGCTTGGGGGACCATATGGGACGCCGGGGGATCGAACCGCGTCCAAGGCTAGCGCAGGCAAGACAGGCACCTTACCTCTAGTGCCACTGCCCGGCCCCTGTCCCATTTATTTTTAAAAACTATAGTAATAAAAAAATTTGTGAAAAGTTATCTTACAATGAGTTGATTAAGTCATTGTCAGAAGGTTTGGTATGATTTGTTGCTAGTTGATTTCAGTTAATTACTTTGTTTCTAAACATTAGGTGGCTTTGAATTAATTTTGATGTCTAAATTAGTTTGTTTCTATTGGTTACTCCTGGCTCTGTGCTCAGAAATCTCTCCTGGAAGGCTTGGGGGACCATATGGGACCAGGAATCAAATCCCTGTTGGCTGTATACAAGGCAAACACCATACTGCAGTGCCATTACTCTGGCCCCGTCTGTGCAGTTTTTTAAATAACCTCTCCTGTCTGTCTGTCTGTCTGTCTGTCTGTCTGTCTGTCTGTCTGTCTGTCTGTCTCTAGGGTTAATTCTGGCTCTGCTCAGAAATTGCTCCTGGAGACTTGGGGGACCATATGGGAGGTTGGAATTTGAACCACTGTCTCCTTAGGTCGGCTGTGTGCAAGGCAAACGCCCTGTTACTGTGCTATCTCTCTGGTCTCCTCTTGATTTTTAAAAAAGAAAAATTTCTTAGTGATGAAATACCAATTTTTTTCTTTTACTTAAATCAGTGTTATATATTAATAATTATTTTTTTGATCACATTTGGCAGCACTCGGGCATTACTCCTGGCTCTATGCTCAGAAATCGCTCCTGGCAGGCTCGGGGGACCATATGGGATGCCGGGATTCGAACCACTGTCCTTCTGTGTCTAAGGCAAACGCCTTACTGCTGTGCTATCTCTCCAGCCTCATATTAATACAGTCTTAAAATTTAGAGAAGAAGGAAATCTGATTTCTGGATTTTTTGTTTGTTTTGTGCTGGTTTTGGATCAGGGATTACTCCGGGTTCTGCATCCATGAATCGTTTCTGGCATGGCTTGGGAGACCAGATGGGATGCCAGGAATTTTACCATTTAATCTGGGTTGGGCTTGTGCAAGGCAGACACCTTGCCCATTTTACTATCTAGCCCCAGCCATAGTTTTTCGTATGCCTTTTAATGCTGTTTACTTGTATCACTTTATTCATCTTTTATCTATTTATTTTTGCTTATTTACATATCAGTGTGAATAAAATTATTGAAAGAACACAGCAAACATTTTTGTGAAAATCATTGTATCTTGTGATGGTTATTAAGGTCATTTAGTCATTGTCAGGCTTACTAAGCAATTGTTGCTCATTGCTCTTTATGTTATTTGTGAACATTAGGTGGCTTTGAATCTACACTGTCCTTTTTTCCCTTTTTTTAAACCGAATTACTGTGACCACAAATATATATACCTATATACTCGAGTGTAAGCCAAATCTCCTTAATTTTACCCTAAAAATTGGGAAAAAAAAAATTGGGAAAAACGTAGTGACTCAAGTATAAGCAAGGTAGAAAATGCAACAGTCACTGGTAAATTTCAAAAATAAAAATATATAACCAAAACAGTTTCAATAATTGAGGAATGATAAATAAATAAATAAGTAAATAAATACATGATGACATTTACATTCATGATTGTTTGTTATACTGTATACCATTAACATACCACATTAACCCATAGTATTCAACGGCGACTTTAATAAAGTGAATAAGCCATTTAAGACAGTAAAGCATTGTGGTTTAAAATCCTGAATTCTGGGGCCGGGAAGGTGGCGCTAGAGGTAAGGTGTCTGCCTTGCAAGCGCTAGCGTAGGACGGACCGCGGTTCGATCCCCCGGCGTCCCATATGGTCCCCCCAAGCCAGGAGCAACTTCTGAGCGCATAGCCAGGAGTAACCCCTGAGCATCAAACGGGTGTGGCCCAAAAACAAAAACAAAAATCCTGAATTCTTTATACTTTAAAACCCCTGATTATAAGGATTCAGGATTTATACATATTTATATAACGACTTTACTGTTTTAGATGGGTTTTTCACTTAATTAAATGTGCCATCGATTATTGTGGGTTAAATAAATAGTTCAGTGGCATCCAGTTCAGTTCAGCCGTCTTCCTCTTCAGCTCAGCCCTGACTTGTGGACTGAGCTGAAGCACTGCCCCCTCCAGCAGACGGCAGAAGATGACTGGAGATTACAGAAGATGAATGGAGACTACGAGCATTTGATTCTGTGCACATGCAATCTCTTCTTTAGTTTCCACTACCCTACACCATTGTTCCCAGTTTCCCTCTCACTCCCAAGCCTGCCTCTTGCAAAACTATTTCCTTTCTCCTTTGTTCTAGTGTTCCCTTCCCTAATTTATCTCTCCCCATCCCGAGTGTTGTGTCGTTGGGTCTCTAGGGTATATTTCCAGGACTGGTATTACTGAGTCAAATCGGAGTTCAGTTTCTAGTTTTTGAGGAATATTCATATTGTTTCCAAGAAGGCTGGACCAGTCTACATTTCCACCAGCAGTGAACAAGAATCCTTTGCTCTCCTTATCTATTCCAGGACTGGTTATTGTTTTTGATGTGTGCCATACTCTGTGGTGTGAGGCGATAATCTCATTGTAGTTTTGATTTGCATCTTTCTGATGATTCATGATGTGAAGCATTTTTTTCATGTGCCTTTTGGCAGTCTATTTCTCTCTTGAGGAAATGTCACTTCGTCTCTTCTCCCCACTTTTGGATGGCATTAGATGTTTTTTTCTTGTTAAACTCTACTAGTGCATATACTAGTGCACACACACTCAGATATTAGGCCCTTATCAGATGAGTATTGGGTGAATAGTTTCATTCCAATGGCGGTTTTTGTATTCTGGTTCTTTGAGGTGTAGAAGTTTTTTCTTTTTGTTTGTTTGTTTTTGTGCCACATCCAATAGCGCTCAGGTGTTACTTCTGGCTCTGACAGAAATTGCTTCTGGCAGGCTCGGAGGACCATATAGGATGCTGGAAATCGAACCTGGGTCTGTCCTGTGTTAGCCTTGTGCAAGGCAAATGCCCTACTACTGTGCTATCTCTCCGGCCTCTGAAACGTCTTAATTTAATGTAGTTCCATTTGTTTATCTTTACTTCTAAACTTAATTTGTTTAGAACTTAATGCTGTTTCATCCTTGTACATAACTTTAGCTTCAATGTTGTAGAATTCTGCCCATTTTTTCTTTTATATACATTATGGTTTCAGGTCTGATTCCAAGGTCCTTAATCCATTTTTCTCATTTCTGCTCTTAAATTCTGTGTTGTATTGGCAGACCGTTCCATTGTTTCTTTGAGTTCATTGAAGATCCTAAATATTTTCACTCTGATCTATTCAGAGAAGTTATATAGGGGATTAGTACTGATTGGGCCTGCAGGATTTCAGTCTTAACTCACCAGGTGTGGTGGGTTTTTGTGCTGCTTTTCCACATTTCCCTTTGTAGTTTCAAGGTGCTTCTTTCCTTTGTCACTGTCAGTCTTCCCCACTGCCAGGTAGGTCTCAGGGGAGCTTATGTGGGTGAGAGATTATCTCGCAGATGCACAAGCCTTGACATGCTTTTCTTCTCACCTGCATGGATGGATAGGCTGAAATCCCTGGTGTTGTTAGGGTTGTTCTTGGTCTGCCTTGTAACTGGCACTCAACCAGGACTCTCTACATCCTTACCTACTCATTGACATCCCTGAGGAGGGAAAAAAAGAAACTGTTACTCTATTTCCCATTCTCAGCTCTTTCACCTAGTCATCTAGTGAGTATCCTCCCCAACATTTTTCTCTGATGAAAAATCTATTAACATCTGTATCAACATTTTTGATGTTTTATTTATAGGTTACAGGGTTTTTTTGGGGGGTGGGGCCCACACCTGGTGATGTTACTCCTGTCTAGGAGCTCAGAAATCGCTCCTGGCTTGGGGGACCATATGTGATGCCAGGGATGCACCCCAGATCCTTCCTGGATCAGCAGAGTGAAAGGCAAACTATTTATTGATTGATTGGTTGTTGGGCCATACCCAATGGTGTTCAGGGGCTATTCCTGGCTCTGCACTCAAAAATCACCTCTGGCAGGCTGGTGGACCATATGGGATGCTGGGAATCAACGGGGTCCCTTCCGGGTTGGCCACATGCAAGGCAAACGCCCTACCACTGTGCTATCTCTTAGGCTCCTATATATCTGGTTGATGGAAAGTGTTTCATTTAAGAATAATTTCTCTCAAAAAAGTTTCAAAATAGTACAAGAAAAAGAAAGAGATGCAATAGCCTAAGATGGGCTAGTAAGTTATTTTTTCAGAAAGCTTGAGCATTGACTTTATCTGTATGCAGCACCACCAAGTTTAGTCCTGGTGGCCCCTTAGCTTTACTGTACTTGAGCACTCCCTTACCATGATGAGTACTGAACTATAGTCACTGATAGTATTTTTAGAATGGTCCCTAATTTTCTGAACACTGCTTGGGAATTACCCCAGTGCCCTAAAGGAGATTTTGTAGAAGTTGATGTGTAGGTTGAGGGCAATAAACCTTTAAGGCTCTTGCCTTATATAAAGTGGATCCTGTTAAAGTCCTGAGCGCCACTGGGTGTGACTCAAAACCACCCCCAAAATGTTTAACAGAAAATATTAAAAATAAAATAAAATAAAATAAAACTGTGTGTCTGTGTGTCCTTGGACATCCATCATATAATAAATAGCATATAAGCCCATTTGCTTTGTCACTAATTTCACCCCATATTCTTTTTCTGAAACATTTGAGAATAAGCTTATAAATACGTGATTGGAGATGATAGTACAGAGATTAAAGCCTTAACTTGATAAGATTGATCCTATTTTTATTCCCAGCACCACATATGGTCACTCATCATTGCCAAAGGTAACTCTTGACCCTAGAGCAGGGGTGGCGAACAGGATTTTTTAAAAAAATTTTTATTGTGGGCCCGGAGAGATAGCACAGCGGCGTTTGCCTTGCAAGCAGCCTATCCAGGACCAAAGGTGGTTGGTTCGAATCCCGGTGTCCCATATGGTCCACCGTGCCTGCCAGGAGCTATTTCTGAGCAGACAGCCAGGAGTAACCCCTGAGCACTGCCGGGTGTGGCCCAAAAACCAAAAAAAAAAAAAAATTTTTTTTTATTGTAAGAATTTATTCGAGAGACAAAATTGATTAACATATTGAGGTAAACTGATATAACATAATATAGTAACATAACATAATTAATAATACATGTAAGTCAAAGAACATTTCTAAATAAAACACAATTTTTTTGATCATAATGACTTACATGTCTTTCACAGTAGTATTTTAGGTACATATTAATATTGAATCAGAGGAATATCCATCACCCCCAGTGTTGACCTCCCTTCATCCCTGTTCCCAATATATCCCTTTCTTCCTCCTTTATCCCCTAGAATGTTAGTTTAACTAAAAGCATATATGTTAACACTAATGTAAACCATTTTTTTTTTCAGTTCCAAATATTTTTACTAGTGGTTTCTTAAAGGTTTAGAGTCAAAGGAGCACTGTATAAACAATGTTAGAGTGGCAATTATTGTTTGCATGGGCCCACCAAAGTATGGAAAAGAAAAACTTTTGGCCTAAGTACAAGGAGACCTTACCCCTGAAGTTTCCTGACATAAGACCATTTCTAGGCTCCAGGCAAACTAGTTTGTCCAAGTGAATAGGATTTTTACCCTCACTCAAAATGGCAAAGTGCAATATGTGTTTAATATATTATTGTTAAAATTATATGCTTTTGTGTGAGTGTTTGTCTGTTTTGGCAGGTCACTGCGTGGTGTGACTCTCTGACTCTCACAGTTTCAAATTTTTGGCTTTGTGTCGAACTTGTTCGCCACCCCTGGCTTAGAGCCAAGAGTATTTCCTGAACACTGTTGGGTAGACTCAAAATAGTCCCTTTAAGGAACACCTTTTTTTTTTTTGTTTGTTTTTGGTTTTTGGGTTACACCCGGCAGCGCTCAGGGGTTACTCCTGGTTCTACACTCAGAAATCGCTCCTGGCAGGCTCAGGGGACCATATGGGATGCCGGGATTCGAACCACCGTCCTTCTGCATGCAAGGCAAATGCCCTACCTCCATTCTATCTCTCCGACCCAAAAAGGAACACGTTTTCAAGATATTCTTTTTTTTTTTTTTTTTTTTGGGCCACACCCCGCGATGCTCAGAGGTTACTCCTGGCTGTCTGCTCAGAAATAGCTCCTGGCAGGCACGAGGGACCATATGGGACACCGGGATTCGAACCAACCACCTTTGGTCCTGGATCGGCTGCTTGCAAGGCAAACGCCGCTGTGCTCTCTCTCCGGGCCCTTTTTAAGATACTCTTTTTTGTTTGTTTTTTGTTTTTTGGGTCACACCCGGTGATGCTCAAGGACTATTCCTGGCTATGCACTCAGAAATCGCTCCTGGCTTGGGGACCATATGGGACACAGGGGGATCAAACCGTGGTTCATCTTAGGTCAGTCGCTTGCAAGGCAAATGTCCTACCGATGCACCACTGCTCCAAGAGCTCAGAGCTTGAGCATGACAAAAGAACAACATCCCTCCAAAATACCCAAAATACAATGACTTTGTTTTTGGGCCATAGTCGGTGGTGCTCAGGGGTTATTTTTGGCTCTAAACTTAGGAATCACTCCTGGATGGGTTAGGGGTTATATATGGGACACCTGAGATTGAAGCTGGGTCTGCCTTATTATGCAAGGCAAGTGTTTTACCCGTTGTACTATTGCTCTGGGTCAATTCCTTGGTGGGTTTTTTTCTTTTTTTTGCTACAACTGGTGGTGCTTAGGGTTTACTTCTGGTTCTGCACTCAGAAACTCCTGGTGGTGCTCCAGGACCATATAGGATGATGGGGATTGAACCTGGGCCAGCTGTGTGCAAGGCAAGTGCTCTACCCACTGTGCTATTGCTCCAGTCCACTGGCCCAATTCTGAAATTTAATAATGCAATATCTAATCTTCAGATGATTTTGGAGGGAAGGGGTTTGGGCCACACCTAGTAGTGCTCTGTGGCTTTTCCTGTTTCTGTGTTCAGGATTGATCATGGTGGCTTAGGGGTCCATATATGTTACTGGATTGTGTAGTTTGCAAAAGTAGTTGGCCTCCTGTACCATCTCTCTGTCCCATTCAAATATTTTTTTTTCCAAACATTTTTTTTTCTTTTGGCTTTTGGGTCACACCTGGCAGAGCTTAGCGGTTGCTCTTGACTTTGCTCTCAGAAATTACTCCTGCCATTACTTAGAGCACCATATGGGATGCCAGGGATCAAACCTGGATCAGCTGCATGCAAAGCAAATGCCCTACCTGTTGTGCTATCATGCAAGCCCCTATTCAGACAATTTTATTTTTTTTATTCAGACATTTCTTAAAGTTTGTCATTTGCCTTCAAATCTTTTTTTTTTTTTTTTTTTTTTTTTTAGTTTCAGGATTCTGTGCAGGTTGTAATGTTGCAGTAATTATCTTTTTTCTTGAATATACATTAGTGTGGCACTGTGCTTTTATTGTTCATATTGTTCTCATGGTGTGTAGTAAAGAGCAGTGGTTTTGTAGATCATCTTCATTTGGGTCTGACTACTTATTCTTTTATGTGGGGGGTGGGGACGACGGTGATGCTGGCTATGGCCAGACCTGTTGATGCTCAAGGTTTAGTCTAGCCCTGCTCTTAGGGATCACTCATGGTCAGGCTCCGGGAACCATATGGGGTGCTGGGATAAAACCTGGGTCAACTGTGTGCAAGGCAAATGCCGTACCAGCTGCACTATTGCTCCAGCCTTTTATACCATAAATTATAGTTCTATCTATGTCTTGTTTTGTTTTGGGGTCACACCTCTTTGTGCTCAGAGTTTACGCCTAGTTCTGCAATAAGGGGTCACTCCTGGTGGGGCTAACTTCTATGGAATGCCAAGGATCACAGTCCCCTTCTGAGTTAATTTTTAAAATTATGAAGAGAGTTTTATTATAAAGACTTAATTTGTAAGTAAGATCACAATGCACAATGAACTTCATCACCAGTAATGCAGATTTATTTTGTCCTTTTTTTTTTGTTTTGTTTTGTTTTTGGGCCATACTCAACAGTGCTCAGAGGGATAGGCTCTGGCAGTTTCGGGGAACCATATGGCATGCTGGGGATCAAACCCAGGTGGGCCACGTGCAAGGCCAATACCCTACCAACTGTGCCATCGCTCTGGCCCCTATGCTATTTTTGGGGGGGGGGGCACACTCAGCAGTGCTCAGGGGTTACTCCTAGTTCTATGTTCAGAAATCACTCCTGGCAGGCTCAGGTGACCATATGGTAGGTGCTAGGGATCAAATCTGTCTGGGTTCATCTCTGTCAACTGTGTGCAAGGCAAACTGCACTACTGCTGTGCTTTTGCTCCAGCCCCTGCATTGTACTTTTGTAAGTTAATACTTTGTGACATTGCTGTTTCATTCCTCTTATCTCCCTGTAACAGCATATAAATTGGTGGGGGGGGGCATACCAGGCAGTGCTCATGGGTTACTGCTTAAGAATTACTCTGTCTGGGGTTGACTGCCTGCAAAGCAAATGCCCTACTGCTGTGCTATTGCTCCAGCCCTATTTAAAGATTTTTATTTGGTTGCCAGAGAGATAATACAGTAGGTGGAGTATTTGCCTTGTATACAGGTGACCTGGTTTCATCTCTGGCACACCCTATATGGTCCCCTAACCCATCCTGGAGTGATCTCTAAGTGCAAAGCTAGGAGTAAGCCCTGAGCATTGTTATTTTGTATCCCAGATAAGCAAATAAAAATTGTTTTAGACACCTCAAAACTACAAAGGTGTTCATGACTGGGATTCAAGCGTACAATTTTTTGTTTGTTTGTTTTATTTTATTGTTTGTTTTTGGGTCATACCAGCAGCTCTCAGTGATTGCTCCTGACTCTGCGCTTAGAAATAGCTCCTGGCAGCACGGGGGACCATATGGGATGTTGGGATTTGAACCACTGTTTGTCCTAGATCTGCTGGGTGCAAGGCAAATGCCTTATGGCTGTGCTATCTCTCAGGCCCCACAGGCATACAATGTTTAAATCCCAATTTCTTCACCAGTGTCCACTTACCTCCAGTACTCCCCTGACTCCAAACTACAGTATCTAGCACATGATAACATCTTTGTTCATTATGGTCAAGTGTACTATTTGGAGCTATTTGTAGAAAACTAGGAAAAGTTGAAATGCTTTGGATGTTCAGGTAACAAATCTTTATTGAGCTTGAAAAAGAATTATAAAGTCTGTATTTAAGTAGCTAGGAAGAAAATGAGTTTCTAATGTTGTGTTTTTTTTTTTTATAGGTATCAGCAGATGTTACATACAAATTTGGTCTATCTTGCTACAATAGCAGATTCTAATCAAAATATGCAGTCTCTTTTGCCAGCAGTAAGTACCTCTAAAATAATTTGAAGTAGAAAGTCTTTATAAGTTATGTATGATATAACTTTTTGTTTTGTGAATTTCTTTTTTAGTGAATCTTATCCTCTAAGAACATGAAGATATTCACTATGATTTAAAAGTTTTCATAGATACCAGAATTGATTTTCTTTTAGAGGAAGTTATATTCATAGATTAGGTCACTCAGCCACTCTTCCACTATCTTTATTTACTTTAATTTGTAATTAAATTATTTACAAATAAACATGTAGGACTTCAAAGAAAAATCTAAAACATTGAAGAATTTTATTAACATGTCTTTTTTTTTTTTTTAAATATCTTTATTTGGGGCCGGAGAGATAGCATGGAGTAAGGCGTTTGCCTTTCATGCATACGGTCATCGATTTGAATCCCGGTCATCGGTTTGAATCCCGGCATCCCATATGGTCCCCGAGCCTGCCAGGAGCGATTTCTGAGTGTGAATCCAGGAATAACCCTTGAGCACTGTGGGGTGTGACCCAAAAACAAAAACAAACAAACAAAAAAATCTCTTTATTTAAACACCATGATTACAAACATGTTTCTTTTTTTTTTTTTGGGTCACATCGGCAGCTTTCAGGGACTATTCCTGGCTCTACACTCCTGGCAGGCTCGGGGGACCATATGGGATGCCAGGATTCGAACAACTGTCCTTCTGAATGCAAGGCAAACACCCTACTGCTGTGCTGTCTCTCCGGCCCCTACAAACATGTTTGTAGTTGAGTTTCAGTCATAGAAAGAACCCTTCAACAGTGCAACATTGCCACCACCAGTGCCCCACATCTCCCTCCTCCCCCACCCTTTGCCTGTATTCAAGGCAGGCATTCTATTTTTCTCACTCACTATCATTGTCATGATAGTTTTCAGTATACTTATTTCTCTAACTGAACACTCCTACTCTTTCGTGGTGAGCTTTATATCATGAGCCAGTCCTTTCAGCCCTCATCTCTATTATCTCTGGGTATTATTACAATAATGTCTTTTATTTTTCTTAAAATCCATAGATAAGTGAGACTATTCTGTGTGTGTGTCTCTCTTTCTCTCTGATTTATTTCACTCAGCATAGTAGTTCCCATGTCCATTCATATATAGGAAAATTCCATGACTTCATCTCTCCTGAAGGCTGCATAATATTCTATTGTGTATATGTACTACAGTTTCTTTAGCCATTCATCTGTTGAAGAGCATCTGGGTTGTTTCCAGATTCTGGCTATTGTAAATAGCACTGCATTGAATATAGATGTGCAAAAGGCATTTTTGTGTTGTGTTTCCTAGGGTATATCCCTAGGATGTAGTCAACATTTCATTATATCTAGCAGGTCAGGACTATTTTTCTTTTTTTTTTTTTTGGTTTTTGGGCCACACCCACTTGATGCTCAGGGGTTACTCCTGGCTATGTGCTCAGAAATCGCCCCTGGCTTGGGGGGACCATATGGGACGCCGGGGGATCCGAACCGCGGTCCGTCCTATGCTAGCGCTTGCAAGGCAGACACTTTACCTCTAGCGCCACCTTCCCGGCCCCAGGACTATTTTTCTATATGAAACCAAAAATTAAGCTTAATTTAATGTTTTAGTATCCAGGTTATTTTTAATTTTTACCACTTACCTGGAAAACCCCAGAAAGTTTTAGTAATTGTCACAGAATCTAAACAAGACCTGTTACTGCATCATATGTGTTAAATTTCCTTTATATTAGTTTTTCTTTTATTCTCCCATGTGTTCAAGAAAATGGGTCAGATATTTTGTAGAATTTCTCATGCTCTGTATTTGACTGGTCATATTCTCATGATCCTATAACATGTTCCTTCATTTCATATCTTTTTTTTTGTTTTGTTTTTGGGCCACACCCGGCGATGCTCAGGGGTTACTCCTGGCTGTCTGCTCAGAAATAGCTCCTGGCAGGCACAGGGGACCATATGGGACACCGGGATTCGAACCAACCACCTTTGGTCCTGGATCAGCTGCTTGCAAGGCAAACACCACTGTGCTATCTCTCCGGGCCCTTCATTTCATATCTTATAATTAGGAAAGTTACTCAGATTTCCATTCAGAGATAGGTATAGATTTTTTTTTTTGTTTTTTGTTTTTGGGTTACACCTGGCAATGCTCAGGGGGTTACTCCTGGCAGGCTCGGGGGGACCATATGGGATGCCGAGATTCAAACCAACATCCTTCTGCATGCAAGGCAAATGCCCTACCTCCATGCTATCTCTCTGGCCTAGTTTTTAATTTTGTTAGTGCTGCTTTGTTTTGCTATATCATGACAAGAGGAATATGTTTGGCTATTTTATTTTTAGTAATGTTGCTAATAGCATAATCTATGCATTTAAGATTCCACCTCACTTTTTTCTCATTGATGTTTATTAATTATATCTGATAATTCATTCTCTGGTCAAATGAGGATGGACAGTGGATTTCATTGCATTGTTTAGCTATTCAATTACAAAGAAGACTTTTGATCAAGTATTTATTCTTAAAGAATCTTGTATAGGAAAGTCATGATAAAGTTCTTTTTTGTTCTTGTTTTTGGGCCACACCTGACTATGCTCAGGGGTTACTCCTGGCTATGAGCTCAGAAATTGCTCCTGGCTCGGGGACCATATGGGACGGTGGGGGATCAAACCATGGTCCGTCCTAAGTCAGCCAGGTGGAAGGCAAACCCCCTACCACTGCACCACCGCTTCGGCCCCCATGATAAAGTTTTGATTCTCTCCCCTTTATTAATTTTTAGAATAACTACCGTATTTTCTGGTGTATAAGACGACTTTTGAAACAAAAAAAGTCAGCCGAAAATTGGGGGTCATTTTATACACTGAGTATATCTGCAAAGTGTTTCAATATGCTGCTAAACGAAAATTGTCTGAATATTGCCACAAAACGAATTTTCCAACTCGATCCTGCACCAATCACTGCAAGGCTGCTCTGACCGCCTCTCTAGCTCAGCCAATCCAAGCAGGCTTTTGATGCATGCAAATTAGACAATGTTCTGGATCCGAATCTACACTGTGAAAAGCCTGCTCAGATTGGCCAGAGTCAGAGAGGAAGTCTATTCCAGTAGAACCTTTGAACCTTTGCTTGTTGTGATTGGCTCACTGTGGTACATACAGTTGCAGCACAGGAAAGTTCCGTCTGATACAGTGAATATAGGCCTAAACCTATGTTTTAACTGCAAAATTAGGGGGTCATCTTATACGCCGGCAAATATGGTAGTTGGCTTCTAGCAACTTACTAAAGTAACCATAGTTTTGGCAGGCTTTTTTATTATTCTCATCTGAACTTATATATATTAAAATACTTTTACTGTATTTAATTAAAACCCGTCATTATTCTTTATGTTCAGATTATCTCATCTTTGATCAGTGATCACATTTTCTTTTGCGTCTTCTGTCTTTCTGACATGATTCCAGTATTTTTTTGTTTATTTTTGGGCCACATCTGGCGGAGGTGCTCAGGTGCTACTCCTGGTTCAGAAATTGCTCCTGGCAGGCTCGGAGAACCAGATGGGATGCTGGGAATTGAACCCGGGTCCTTCCTAGGTCGGCTGCGTGCAAGGCAAATGCCCTACCGCTGTTCTCTCTCTCTCCGGCCCCATGATTCCAGTATTTTTACATAGCTTCTTTGGCTAAAGATTTGAGAGATACGTAAATATTTTCTGTCCTAGAACTATTACATCAAAAACTATTGCATCCCAGATGTTTTATCAAACAATGAAAGGCCAGAAGTAATTATAGTAATTTTCCTAGAGGAAAAAGAATTGCTGTATTCACTGGCCTATCATTTGTGAATAATGAGATTCCCCCCCTCCCCCGCAAATCCTTACACTTCATTTCTCTCTTTTGTCTTACTTTTCTGACTAAGACCTTTGGGCCACACCCGGAGGTGCTCAGGGGTTACTCCTGGCTGTCTGCTCAGAAATAGCTCCTGGCAGGCACGGGGGACCACATGGGACACCTGGATTCGAACCAACCACCTTTGGTCCTGGATCGGCTGCTTGCAAGGCAAACGCCGGGCCCCAAGAATCCTTATCTTGTTCCTGATCACAAAGGGAAAGTTTTCCCTGTTTGACCTTTAAGTATGCTGCAGATTTTTGGTAGATAATCTTATAGCAACTTAAGAAAGTACCATCTGGGCCCGGAGAGATAGCACAGCATCGAGATAGCACAGCGGCGTTTGCCTTGCAAGCAGCCGATCCAGGACCAAAGATGGTTGGTTCGAATCCCGGTGTCCCATATGGTCCCCCGTGCCTGCCAGGAGCTATTTCTGAGCAGACAGCCAGGAGTAACCCCTGAGCACCACCGGGTGTGACCCAAAACCCCCCCCCCCAAAAAAAAAAAAGAATACCATCTTTTTCTGTTGTGCTAATAGTTAATATCTTTTTTTTTTTTTGGTTTTTGGGTCACACCCGGCGATGCTCAGGGGTTACTCCTGGATGTCTGCTCAGAAATAGCTCCTGGCAGGCACGGGGGACCATATGGGACACCGGGATTCGAACCAACCACCTTTGGTCCTGGATTGGCTGCTTGCAAGGCAAACACCACTGTGCTATCTCTCCGGGCCCAATAGTTAATATCTTAAATGGATGCTGAATTTTCTTTTTTCTTTGGTTTTTGGATCACACCCGGCAGTGCTCAGGGGTTACTCCTAGCTCCACACTCAGAAATAGCTCATGGCAGGCACTGGGAACCATATGGGATGCTGGGATTTTAACCACTGTCCTTCTGAGTCTAAGGCAAATGCCCTACCGCTGTGCTATCTTTTCAGCCCCAGATGCTGAATTTTCCTAAAACATTCTATCTAATTTAATTATGTCTTTTCTTCTTTACCCTGTTAATATAATGAATTATAGTGATTGACAATGCTTAATATTCCTTTTTTTTTTTTTTGTGCCATACCTGGTACCGCTCAGCGGTTACTCCTGGCTCTGCTCCTGGTTTGAGAGACTATATGGCAGTGCTTCTCAATTATTTTCTGTCATGCCCCCCCTAGGAAGAAGAAAATATTTTTTTTGTTAACCTGTGAAACAAAAATATATAAAATAATTTGAGCTGATTTTTTTGGTTTTTCGGGCCACACCCGTTTGATGCTCAGGGGTTACTCCTGGCTAAGTGCTCAGAAATTGCCCTTGGTTTGGGGGGACCATATGGGACACTGGGGGATCGAACCGCGGTCCTTCCTTGGCTAGCACTTGCAAGACAGACACCTTACTTCTAGTGCCACCTCTCCAGCCCCGAGCTGATTTTTTAATCAGATGTCTGGATTAATGGCTTCAATGAGCAACTTTTGCAATGCATAACTTTTCAAAGCAGGGTTTGAAGTAGGACACAGCAATTCTCAGCTCCAGAGACATAAAGAGACATAAACACGGGGCTTAGCTTGTTAGGGTAGTGTTTGCCAAGGTTAAACGTGCCCCCCTTTATGGAGCCTCGTAACCCACTATTTGAGAAGCACTGCTATAGGGATTCCAGGGATTGAACCTGCATCTGTCCTGGGTCAGCTGCATGCAAGGCAAATGCCCTACTGCTGTGCTACCACTCTGGTCCTTTTATGGTATTTTTTTTTTTTTTTTTTTTTTTTGGTTTTTGGGCCACACCCGGCATTGCTCAGGGGTTACTCCTGGCTGTCTGCTCAGAAATAGCTCCTGGCAGGCATGGGGGACCATATGGGACACCGGGATTCGAACCAACCACCTTTGGTCCTGGATCGGCTGCTTGCAAGGCAAACACCGCTGTGCTATCTCCCTGGGCCCCTTTTATGGTATTTTTTGCCATACCTGGTGGTACTGAGGTTACTCTCTATTCTGGGCTGGGTTTCTCCTTGTGGTTGTCTGGGACCATGTGTTACAAGAGATTGAACTTGGGATTTTTGCATGCTTTGCCTTTTCACCCCTGTCATTTAAGAATTTTGAGGATTCTGAAGAGCTTTATGTGTTATATATTTGTATTTTTTAAATTTTTATTTTAATTAATTTTTTTGGTAACGCTCAGAGGTTACTCCTGGCTATGCGCTCAGAAATCCCTCCTGGCTTGGGGGACCATATGGGACCTCGGGGGATTGAACTGCTGTCCATCTTAGGCTAGCGCAGGCAAGGCAGGCACCTTACCTCTAGCACCACCTCGCTGGCCCCTTTAATTTATTTTTATTTTTCAGCCATACCTGGGGATGCTCCGGGGTTACTCTTGGTAACTCAGAAATCAGTCCTGGCTTGGTTGACCATATTGGCTGCAGGGGGATAGAATCTTGGTTCGTCCTGGATCAGCCACTTGCAAAGCAAATGCTCTACCACTGCTCCATCGCTCCAGCCCAATTTTTTCTATTTTTAAATTAAAACAAAAATTTAAAAAGCAAATAAAAGGAAAATAAAACATGTTAAAAATGGTTTATTAAAATGAACAAACAGTTTGAATTTTAAGATAAATGAAATTCTTCTTTTTGTTTGTTTTTGTTTGGTTTTGAGCCATAGGTAGGGGTCACTCCTGGCTCTGCATTCAGGAATTACTCCTGAAGATGTTTGGGATGTTTTTCCCCTTTTTTTGGTGTGGGGTTGGGTTTGGTACACTCACATCATGCTCAGATTGTCTCCTGGCTATGCGCTCAGGAAGTACTTCTTGTGGTCTTGGGGAACCATATGGGTTTCTGGGGATCAAACCCAGATCAACTGCATGCAAGGCAAGTGCCCTACTCAATAAACTGACTCTTCTTTTCTTTTTCTTTTTAAATTACAAATTTAAGTACAGGGGCCGGGCGGTGGCGCTGGAGGTAAGGTGCCTGCCTTGCTTGCGCTAGCCTAGGACGGACCGCGGTTCGATCCCCCGGCGTCCCATATGGTCCCCCAAGAAGCCAGGAGCAACTTCTGAGCGCATAGCCAGGAGTAACCCCTGAGCGTCACAGGGTGTGGCCCAAAAACCAAAAAAAAAAAAAAAAAAAAATTTAAGTACAAATTCTGCTTTTAGCAGAAACTTTGTTTTTAACCATATACATATTTAACAATGTTGCTTTTTTAGTTTTAAGTATATAGCTGAGACTAAGCAAACAAAAAACAGTAGAGGCCCGAGAGATAGCTCAGTAAGGCATTTGCCTTGCATGCAGCCGACCTAGGACGGATGGGTTTGATTCCTGGCATCCCATGTCGTGCCCTGAGCTTGCCAGGAGTGATTTCTGAGTGCAGAGCCAGGAGTAACTCCTGAGCATTGCTGAGTGTGGCCCCAAAACCAATCAATTAATAAAGAAAGAAACTGCTTAAAATAAAGAAAACAAAAGGAAATATTGTGCAGGCATATCAGTGTTATTTTGCAGAAAAGTGACCTTTATTCTAGATAAATAGGATCCTAATTACTTTAGTAAATAATGGAGTGTGTTGGTTCTTGAAATTTGCTGTTTCTTGAAACAGCTAAAATCACCTGATAGTTATTTTTTATTCTTGTATTAGGAACGGTTTAGCCAGTAAAAAATATAGAGACATGCTTGCTGGACCCTTGAACGTGGTGCTTGCCTGCACATGTTGCCAGCATCTCCCCTCTTGAGACATGTGCTTGATATTTTTCTGCTTTAACTCTGGGACTTGTACTCGATCTCTCTCTGCATTTGGAGAAGCCTGTTCTCTCTCTTTATCGCTTTACTTTCTCGCTTTCTTATATCCTCCCCTTTCTCAGCACCTCCAAATAAAACCCATTTTTTACTTCAAAAATAAAATAGGACTATGTTATATGTATGCCAGTCTTTTTAGACATTTTGCATAACATTTATTTAAGTTTTAACCTATTATATGTTTTTGATATCTATTATTAACTACTTAAAAAGTGATAGGTATTATTGGTTTAAGGAAAACTAAAAAAAGATTAAAATAAAAAGTTTTATCTATATCAGGGGTCTCAAACTCACGGCCCGAGGGCCACAAACGGCCCTCCATACAACATTTTGTGGCCCTGCCCTAGAGGAATTTTTTTTTCTTTAGTTTTGTTTTAGTTGTTTGGGTCACATCCACCAATGTTCAAGGCTTACTACTGACTTTGCACTCAAGGATCACCCCGACTTTGCCTCCTGCGGCCCCCAGATAAATTGAGTCTGAGACCCCGATCTACATATTTTTGATGGGCAATACTTTGGGAGGAAATTTTTTTTTTTTATTTTGATAAATCTAATTTTGGTGGGCAATGGAATCTCCCAAGAAGTGATTTGGGAATTTGGAGCCTATTCCCAGCAATGCTTGACCTTGCCCTGCAGGCTCAGTGTGCCAGCAGAGTGGTGCTTTTTTTGCCTGGTAGTGTGGGTCATTACCCATGTCACGTCACCCTAGTAATGGAGATTATCTTTTTTTTATTTTTTTGGTTTTGGGTCATACCCAGCAGCGCTCAGGGGTTACTCTTGGCTCTACGCTCAGAAATCGCTCCTGGCAGGCACGGGGGACCATATGGGATGCTGGGATTCTAACCACTGTCCTTCTGCATGAAAGGCAAGAGCCTTACCTCCATGCTATCTCTCTGCCCGCCCCCCCCCCCCCTTTGGAATGGAGATTATGTTGAATTTCAGACATGTACTCAAGAGCCCTTTGAGCATCCTCCTAGCCTTTGTGGTAAATTATCTTAGGCATATTGTCTAGAAAATTTTTTTTTTTTTTGGTTTTTGGGCCACACCCGGTAATGCTCAGGGGTTACTCCTGGCTATGCGCTCAGAAGTTGCTCCTGGCTTGGGGGACCATATGGGACGCCGGGGGATCGAACTGTGGTCCGTCCAAGGCTAGCGCAGGCAAGGCAGGCACCTTACCTCTTGCGCCACCGCCCGGCCCCCATCTAGAAATTTTTTTTTTTTTTTTTTTTTTTTGGTTTTTGGGCCACACCCGGTAACGCGCAGGGGTTACTCCTGGCTATGCGCTCAGAAGGCGCTCCTGGCTTGGGGGACCATATGGGACGCCGGGGGATCGAACCGCGGTCCGTCTCCTAGGCTAGCGCAGGTAAGGCAGGCACCTTACCTCCAGCGCCACCGCCCGGCCCCAACCCATCTAGAAATTTTTTAACAGAGAATTAAGAATTTTATAATGGAAAGAATCTGGAAAATTTGATCCTGAATTCAAGGTTTCTCAACCTTGATTATTTTTCACAAATCTTGGCTTACCATTGTTTTACAATACTATTAAATTTCAGGAGTATAGCTTCACACCTATAAATGAATAAGCCTCATTCCATCATCCCTCAAAATTTTAGTACCATCACACAATCAAAAAGGTGCCCTCAACTTTTTACTTGACCCTCTTTCCACTTTTCCTCTGGCAACCATTTTATCTTTCATAGTGAGAAGTTTGTGTTGTTTTGCCAGTTCATTTTTGTTTGTTTGTTTTTGGGCCACATCTGGCAGCACTCAGGGGTTACTCCCAGCTCTGCACTCAGAAATCACTCCTGGCAGGCTTGTAGGACCATATGGGATGCCAGGAATCAAACCTGGGTCCACCCCGGTTTGGCCATGTGCAATTGCCTGTTTCATTTTAATTGTACATTTTAAAAGCTTGTCAGGCGATTATAATGTGTAGTTAGAAATTTGAGGACTTAGGGCCCGGAGAGATAGCACAGCGGCGTTTGCCTTGCAAGCAGCTGATCCAGGACCAAGGGTGGTTAGTTCGAATCCCGGTGTCCCATATGGTCCCCCGTGCCTGCCAGGAGCTATTTCTGAGCAGACAGCCAGGAGTAACCCCTGAGCACTGCCGGGTGTGACCCAAAAACCAAAAAAAAAAAAAAAAAAAAAAAAAATTGAGGATTTATATTATTCTTTTAAATTTAGTATACATTGGTATTCTGAGAAGGTGAAAAATTTCAGGAAAATATTCTTGTATATACTATTTAAATTTGATATATATGCTAGTTAGATATCTTTTACAATATTAAAAAGATAATATTCTGTGTTGTCATGAGTAACACAGGTACAATTCAGTATCCAGCATATATTAGATACTTAATCATCTTTGATAAAGTTGAGGCCGTATGTGACTGGGAAATATAAGTGGAAAGAAGATGGATTCAGAAGGATCAGTAGTATGAGGGCTAAAGAGATAATGGCTGAGCTTACTCTTTCTGTGCAGTGTGATCCCCGGCACCAGTTTCCTGAGCACATAGCTGACAGTTTTTCTGAGCACTATTAGGAATGGGCCCAAAGCCTCCCAAAAAACAAAACAACAAAGTACAAAACATAAAAGTTACTATTCTTTTTTATAAAGGTGCTCATTTCTATATTTAATCTACTTTTATGCAAATACAAGTCAATCTAAACAATGCTTTCCCTTTATTATGCTAATAGACAGTTTTGCCATACTTAGTATTACCTTGTATTTTTATTATTGTTTTTTAAATGAAAGCATTAAAATTCTTAATTTGAGGGGCTAGAGTGATAGTACAGCAGTAGGACATTTGCCTTACATGCAGACAAACCCGATGGAGCTCGATTCAATTCCTGGCAACCCATATGGTCCTTTGAGTGCAGAGCCATGAGTAACTCCTGAGAACCGCTGGGTGTGACCCATAAACCAAAAAAAAAACAAAAAACCTTGATTTGATAAAGAAATATTCTAAAATATGTCCTCTTAAATCTTAAGTTTAGACTGTTGGTAAATAATATCATATTTATTGGAATGATAATTTTGACTTGTCTTTCCTTTAACTTCCATTTTTTAAATTCTGTGATGGTTTTTTAATCTTTCAAGCTGCTCAACTTCTTTTTAATGACCCTATTGATGGTTGATGCTGTGTTTTTGACTGTCTCCTTAAAAATTTTAATTTTGGACACCATGATTTGCAATGGTAGGGTTGTCTCATACACAGAATGTTCTAGAACTATACCCTTCATCAGGTTTGAATCCTGGCATCCCATATGGTCCCCTGAGACTACCAGGAGCAATTTCTGAGCTTAGAGCCAGGAGTGACCTCTGAGCACCGCTGGGTGTGACCCAAAAACCAAAAACCAAACAAAAATAAAACAAGACCAATGTTTCTTTAAAATCTTTTAGCAGATGGTTTAGATATTTGGACGAACTTATATTGGGAAATATGTGTTTACAAGTATTTATATGTGTTTAGAGTTCTTCTAGATGTATTGATCATTTGATTGTTAAGGAATGACTATCCCTTATGGTCTTTTTAAATTTGAAGTTTATATTGTTGATAACAGTTCGGTTACCCTCCCCTTTTTTTTTTTTTTTTTTTTTGATTTTTGGGCCACACCCGGTAACACTCAGGGGTTACTCCTGGCTATGTGCTCAGAAGTTGCTCCTTGCTTGGGGGACCATATGGGACACCGGGGGATCGAACCGCAGTCCGTCCAAGGCTAGCGCAGGCAAGGCAGGCACCTTACCTTTAGCGCCACCGCCCGGCCCCTACCCTCCCCTTTTTTAGAGAATTGTTCATATACAGGATTATTTCCCAGCCTGGCTGTGTTAATTCTTATTGTTCAGGTATGTTTTACTGGCAGCAGAAAGTTGGATTTAGTTTTCTGATCTATCTACCCCACAGTGACTTTTATTTTTGTTCTTTGAGCCACACTTAGTGCTCAGGGGTTGTCCTGGCGGTCCTTGGGGTCATATGGGATTCAGGGGATCCAATGAGGGTGATCATGTGCAAGGCAAACGCCCTGCCTGCTGTGCTATCGCTCTGGCCCCCACACTCCTGTGATTCTTGATTGATGAGTTCAATCTATAGACATGGAGTGAGATTTTTTAAATGCCCTACCCGTTCCGTTATACTGTTGCTCTGAACCCTCTTTTAAGACTTTATTCTGTTCTTTTGTTGGAGGTTTCCTGCATCCTATCTTGGTGCTTGCCAATTTTTTTCCTCACCTGTTGTCACTCTGCTGTTGAGGCCTTCCGTTCATGTATTTTTTTAGGTTTATATATTTTTTTAGTTTCTTTTTTAGGTTTATTTATTAATTAATTGGTTATTGGGCCACACCCGGCAATGCTCAGGGGTTACTCCTGCCTCTGTGCTCAGAAATGGCTCCTGGCAAGCTTGTAGGACCATATGGGATGCTAGGAATCAAACTGGGTCAGTGCAGGGTTGGCTGAATGCAAGGTAAGTGCCCTACGGATGTGCTATCTCTCTGCCCACCCCAACCCCTCATTCATGTTGTTGGTTTTTGTTGTTTGTTTTATTGAGTATGCACTCAGAAATCACCTTGGCTTGGGGGACAAAATGGGATGTTGGTGGATCAAACCGTGGTTGGTCCTAGGTTGTCCGCCTGCAAGGCAAATGCCTTACCACTTGTGCCACCGCTCTAGCCCCTTGTTGATTTTTTTAAAACTGTGATACTCTTTTTTTTTTTTTTTTTTTGGTTTTTGGGCCACACCCGGCAGTGCTCAGGGGTTACTCCTGGTTCTATGCTCAGAAATCGCTCCTGGCAGTCTTGGGGGACCATATGGGATGCTGGGATTCAAACCACAGTCCTGCATGCAAGGTAAATGCCTTACCTCCATGCGCTCTCTCTGGCCCCATTAAACTGTGATACTCTTTACATCTGTCACTTCTATTTGCAATTTTGTCAGTTCTGCTTTTATGTTATTTATGCTTTCTTTTTTTGTTTGTTTTTGTTTTTGTTTTTTGGGCCACACCCGTTTGATGCTCAGGGGCTACTCCTGGCTAAGCGCTCAGAAATCGCCCCTGGCTTGGGAGGACCATATGGGATGCTGGGGGATCAAACCGCGGTCCTGATCTTTCCTTGGCTAGCGCTTGCAAGGCAGACACCTTACCTCTAGCGCCACCTTCCCGGCCCCTATTTATGCTTTCTTGATTAACCGAACATAGTTTCCTTGAGCCATGAAACATCCTTATTATAGTATCTCTAAAGTCATTATCTGAGAGGTACTAGAGCTGATTGGTACTCTTTAAGCCTTGTGGGCTGTTATCTTCACTCCTTGGGCTTGGTGGGCTTTTATCCTGCTTTCTATTTCGCCTTTTATGCTCTGGGGTGACTCTTCCTAGTTAAGTTCTGTGGGAGTGCTCTGAATGATTTAGGATTTAGGAGCAGCAGTTAGGATTTCCCCTGATACATGTTCTGTGAGGTAGGCAGAATATTGTATTGTGTCATATGTGGCCCAGTACTTCAGAATTCCAGTAGTGGAAGGTGAAATTAGGGCTTCACACCATCATCTGTGGGTCTCTGAGTAAGCTCAGTTGGAGAAGCTGTTGCAAGCAGCTGGCTACTTGGTCTCCATTGGGATGGGGCCTACTCTTGGGCTTCAGTCTGGACTCTTGCTATAGGTTTCATTCTGGTGCTGAGAGGACATGGACAAGGTGGCCCTGACAGTCTTTTTTTTTTTTTTTTGGGTCACACCCGGCGGTGCTCAGGGGTTACTTCTGGCTGTCTGCTCAGAAATAGCTCCTGGCAGGCACGGGGGACCATATGGAACACCTGGATTCGAACCAACCACCTTTGGTCCTGGATCGGCTGCTTGCAAGGCAAACGCTGCTGTGCTATCTCTCCGGGCCCAGCCCTGACAATCTTTACTAGTCACATTCTTCCTGGGGGATTGCATTGAAAATCTTGTTTTCTTTTTTACTTTTATAGCTTTTGGGCCACCTCTGACTGTACAGGGGTGATACCTAACTCCTGGTCCTGCATTCAGGAATCACTCCTGGTGGGCTCAGGGATCCATGTGAATGCTGGGGATTGAACCTTTGACCTTGTGCAAAGCAAGCCCCTGTCCACTGTGTTATGCTCTGTTCCATTATTTCTTTCTTTTTCTTTTTTTTTTTTTGTTTTTGGGCCACACCCAGTAACGCTCAGGGGTTACTCCTGGCTACGAGCTCAGAAGTCGCTCCTGGCTTGGGGGACCATATGGGACGCTGGGGAATCGAACCGTGGTCTGTCCTAGGCTAGCGCTGGCAAGGCAGACACCTTACCTCTAGCGCCACCGCGCCCGGCCCCGTATTATTTCTTATATTTTTGACTGAGGTTATACCTCTGCTTTCATGTGACTGTGAAAAGTGAATCTTGTTTTGGTAGCCTTTGGCTACCAAAGACAGGCTTACCTATTTTAACACAAACGGACAAAATACTTATTTCCTTAAGTTCTCTATTATTTGCCATAAGGAGAAACAGGCCCCTGCCAGCATTTTAATATTTCCCTTCTGACCTTAATAGTGTCAATACTGAGGTCTTATTTGGAGAAGGGCCTGTAGATTTGTTTTTGGACCATACTTGTGCTCAGTCTAGACTTGGCTCAGTGCTCAGGAGTGACCCCTGGTGGTTTATTTATTTTTGGGGGGGTTGGTTTTTGGTTTTTGGGTCACACCGGGTGGCATTACTCTGGCTCTGCGCTCAGAAATCGCTCCTGGAGGCTTGGGGGAACCATATAGGACACCGGGGATTGAGCCCAGGTCAGCTGTGTGTGTAAGACAAGTGCCTAAGCTGCAGTACCATCGCTCTGGCTTCCCATATGCTGTTTCTCCTTCCCTGTAGCTACAAATCCGTTGTTGCTGAATCATTGCAGGTACTATCTCCCAGTTTGAAAGTTGTCTTTTTGGGCAGGAAAGATAGCATGGAGGTAAGGCGTTTGCCTTTTATGCAGGTCATGGTTTGAATCCCGGCGTCCCATATGGTCCCCCAGCCTCCATTTCTGAGCATGGAGCCAGGAATAACCCTTGAGCACTGCCGGGTGTGACCCAAAAACCACACACACACACACACACACACACACACACACACACACACACACACACACACACACACACACACACACACACACACACACACACACACACACACACGAAAAAAAAAGGAAAAGAAAAGAAAGTTGTCTTTTTATTCTCTTTATCTTTTCTGTTACTTTATTTTTTTTGGTTTGGGTCACACCCGGCAGTGCTCAGGGGTTACTCCTGCCTGGCTCTATGCTCAGAAATCGCTCCAGGCAGGCTTAGGGGACCATATGGGATGCCGGAATTCGAACCACCGTCCTTCTCCAAACACCTTACCTCCATGTTATCTCTCCAGCTCATATCTTTTCTGTTATTAATTTCAAGTTTAATTCCATTGTGCTCATAAGTCATACTCCATATGATTTCATTCACTTATTTATGTGCTAGATGAGTAGTATATGGTCTATTTTTTAAATTAAGTATTATTATTTTGTATCTGGGCCACACCCAGTTGTGTTTAGGGCTTCCTTTTTTTTTTTTTTTTTTGTTTTGGCTTTTGGTTTTTGGGTCACACCCGGCAGCGCTCAGGGGTACTCCTGGCTCTATGCTCAGAAATCGCCCCTGGCAGGCACAGGGGGCGGGGGCATATGTGATGCAGGGATTTGAACCACTGTCCTCTTGCATGAAAGGATTGAGCTAATTCAGTCTATGTAGCATTAATAGTGATGCTAAATCTTTTATATTCTTAGAGTTTTATATTTTTATATATTTATATATATTTTTATTTTTTATATATAAAATTATATATATAGTAAATATATTTTTATATTTTATATTCTTAGAGTATTCTTAGAGCTATCCATTACTGGCACAAGTGTATTAAAACTACCATCTTTTATTTGATGTAATGCTATTTTTCATTTTTGGGGTGTGACACTGGGCAGTGTTCAGGGTTTATTCTTTTTTTTTTTTTGAGGAGGGGAGGGGAGAAAAGGAAGAGAGGAATAGAGGAAGAGAAAAGAAAAAGGGTAAGGGGAAGAATATGGAGGGGAGAGAGAAGGGAAAGGGAACAGAGAAAATGAGAGAGGATGGGATCAGAGGGAAGAAAGGAGAGAGAAGGGAGATGGAAAGAAGAAAGGAAAGAAGGAAAGGGGAGGAGGAGGAATCTCAGGGTTTATTCTTGGCACTATGCTATGGGGTCACTCCTGGTAGTCTTGGGCTACACCCTGCATCACCATGGGGTTACTTCTGACTTTGCTCAGATATTACTGCTGGAAAGCTTGGGAGACCACATGGGATACTGTGGATCAAACCCAGGTCAGCTGTGTGCAAGGCAAATGCCCTACTCACTGCGTTGTTATAAAATTTTAAGTTGAATTATGAGGTATATATAAATTTATGATTGTTACATAATTCTGTTGCCGGTCCTTTTTTTTGAGGGGGGCCTCACCCTGTGGCGCTCAGAGGTTATTTCTGACTGCTCAGAAATCGCTCCTGGCAGGCACAGGGGATCATGGGATGCTGGGATTTGAACCACCTTTGGTCCTGGGTCGGCTGCTTGCAAGGCAAACTCCCTACTGCTGTGCTATCTCTCTGGCCTCTGAACAAATCCTTTTTTTTTTTTTTTTTTGGTTTTTGGGCCACACCCGGCGGTGCTCAGGGATTACTCCTGGCTGTCTGCTCAGAAATAGCTCCTGGCAGGCACGGGGGACCATATGGGACACCGGGGATTCGAACCACCCACCTTTGGTCCTGGATCGGCTGCTTGCAAGGCAAACGCCTCGCAAACGTCGCTATGCTATCTCTCCGGGCACTGAACAAATCCTTTTATCACAATCTTTATTTTTTTTTTTTTTTTTTTTTTTTTTTTTTTTGTTTTTGTTTTTGTTTTTTTGGGCCCCACCCAGTGACGCTCAGGGGTTACTCCTGGCTATGCGCTCAGAAGTCGCTCCTGGCTTGGGGGACCATATGGGACGCCGGGGGATCGAACCGCGGTCCGTCCTAGGCTAGTGCAGGCAAGGTAGGCACCTTACCTCCAGCGCCACCGCCCGGCCCCTATCACAATCTTTAGTACCTCTTAATATCGCCCAATACCTCTGTTACTTTTTGATATGAGTATGTCTAATATAAGCATATTAATATAAACATATTTTTTATTTTTTACTTATTTATATATATTTTACTTATTTATTTTTTTCATTGGCCACACCTAACTGCTCAGAGCTTATATCAGTCCTGGCAGAGTGTGGAGGAACCATAATGTGGCACAGATCGAATCCAGATCGGCCATATGCAGGGCAAGTGCTTTACCTACTGCATTCTCTGGCTTGATATCTTGTAGTTTTGATAGTTTTGTGTGATATATCTTTTCATACCACTTTCTTTTGACATATTGTGTCTTTAAATTTAACATTTAAAATTTAAAATCTTGTTGAGACTTTAAAAAATTCAGACCAAGTACCAAAATAAATATTTTTATGAGGGCAGGAAGAGCTACTTCTAGAAGTACTCAGGGCTTGCTCTTGACCCTGTGCGCTGAGATACCTTCTGGTGGTATTGGGGTTATATGGCATGATTTGATTGATTCCGGATCAGAATCACGTAAAGCAGGGGTCTCAAACTCAAGGCCCGCGGGCCGTTTGCGGCCCTCCATACAACATTTTGTGGCCCGCGGCCGGCCTTCAAATATCGCAGTATTCGCAATTATTCGCTTACCGAATAATCGCAATAAAAATTGCATTAGTCAGAAAAAAATCGCATTAAACATTCACATACCCCGAGCAGTTCCGTTCGGGGTATGCAAATGTTTAATGAGATTTTTTGCGATATTTTTTCTTACTAATGCGATTTTTTTTATTGCGAATAATCGGTAAGCGAAATCTCTTATGCGGCCCTGCCTCACCCCGACTTTGCCTCCTGAGGCCCCCAGGTAAATTGAGTTTGAGACCCCTGACGTAAAACAAGCATCCTGCCTCCTGTTTTATCTCTTCTGTCACTGCTCATTTCTTTTTTTCTTGAAAATAACTAGTTGAAAATAGTTTAAATCTTAGTAACTCTAAAGTATGAACGACTTGGTATTCTCTTCTTTTTGTCTACTAGATCAGTTATTTCTTTTTGAAAATTATATTGAGGTTGGAGAGACAATTCAGAACTTAAGGTGCTTGTAACCAACCCTGGTTTGATCCCTTGGGCACTACCAGAAGTGGTCTTTGAGCACCACCAGGTCTGGCTATCCCTTAATTTGGGCTAAAAATAGTCACATGAAATCCCACTTTTAACTTTTACGACATACAAATTAGTGGGTTTCAGTGTATATTTACACAGTCTGTGAATCTATTACCTTCATTTAATTCTAGAACATTTTTATCACCCTATAAGGAAACCCTCATACCTGTTAATATAGTCAGCAACAGTTCCTACCATCCTCTGGCAATGGCTCATCATCTTTTATCTTTTGGAATTAGCTTTTCTAGGTATCATATAAATGGAATGCATACAGTTTATGCATTCTAACTTTTTGAGGTTTACCAAGTTCTAATATTTGTTTCTCTTCCTGTGTTTTACCTCTTTTTTTGGGGGGGTGGGGTCACACCCGGCAGCGCTCAGGGGGGGTTACTCCTTGCTCAGAAATCGCTCCTGGCAGGCTCGAGGGACCATATGGGATGCTGAGATTTGAACCACAGTTCTTCTGCATGCAAGGCAAATGCCATAGCTCCATGCTTTCTCTCCGGCTCCTGCGTTTTAGCTTTTAATGAATGTTCTAGTACAATTTTTGTGTGGACATGTGAATAGGTTTAATCTATTTTCATTTTGACTATTGTCTGAGAGACATTTCTGAGTTGTTTGATGGGACCAGCTCCCGAATATTCGTCTTCTTACAGTGGGCTGAAGCTGAACTCTCTTTTTAGCTCCTTATCTTAATAACTTCTCTGCTTGCTTTGAATTTCCCCTTTCTTTGTGCATCTTCCTTAATTTCCAGCTCTCCAGTAGGTAAGGATTCAATTCTCATATTTCAGCAGGACTTCTAATTTTTTCACCTGGTCTCTGTCTTCCTGTTAGACAGTAAGTCAATAAAAAAGCCAAGGTGATTGTCTAGCTTATCTGTGTGTCTTTTTTAAGAGTTGTAGCCTCTATTCTCTTTTTGTATATTGCTCGTAAATGTCTTAAAGCAGTATTTT
Organism: Suncus etruscus; assembly: GCF_024139225.1. Lineage (NCBI taxonomy): Eukaryota > Metazoa > Chordata > Mammalia > Eulipotyphla > Soricidae > Suncus > Suncus etruscus. The sequence goes on along the minus strand of NC_064850.1, from coordinate 154,242,759 downwards.
GTATTTGTCTAGATTTTATAACTTCTTATAGCAGGGAACTAACTTGATAGAAACTGATGTATTATGAGAACCATGAATATGATATTTTATAAATTAAATCACAAGAAAATGAAAATCTGATGCTGAGATTGAGAAAATTAATTTAAGTAGAAAATTTGTGTATAAGAATATAGGGGAAAGGATATTTTTTACTTTCAAATAGAAGAGGATAAAAGGTCCATGTTTAAAGCATAATAAAATGACAGGTGACACAAATGATGTTGGAATTTTTTTTGAAAATTGTTTAAATTGGGTTAATTGGGTTAATGTATGATTAGAATTGGAGAGAAAAAAGCAGCAGCAATTATTTTGCACCTACTAAGAAGTAAATTAAGAGAGTGAATTTTGAGGGGGTGTTATTTGAGTAGCAGTATGTTATTTCTGTAAATGTTAGTGGTTATTAAGTGATTACAGTTATCAGTATTAACATCTGATGTCTAAAGAGCAGTGTATATCTGGTAAGTATCCCAGAGAGGATTGTGTTCATAAAACCAGGAAAGGTACAATAGCGACTGGGTATCCAGAAATACATGTGGAAGAGAATGATGTTACAAAAATGAATATTATTTTTAGGAGACAGGAATAGAGAAAAAAGACAGACACAAATTTGTAAAGAATAATACTTCCCTGTCCTCCTGCAGGCTTAAAAAGGGTGTTTGGAAGGCAAATAACCACTTGCTTTTCTACCAAAATGTCCCCAAGAAGGGAGCCAGGTGTTGCAGACCACCTAGAATCTGTGCTTTTCCTTTCGCCCTTTTGTGAACTCTCAAGGTTAGTCAGTGATTTTCTTCACACTTTGATTAGGAAATTTGCCAAAGGCATCCTTTTGAGGCAGCTGTCTCTGAACCCTTGGAGGCCATCAGTAATGTTTCCAATCTATAGTCGGCACAGAAATGTTCGGCTGAACTGAGTCTTCATTATTTAAAACATATTTCCTGCCAAAACCATGCTTATCTTTTCTCAAATATTATAAAATATCTTTCTATTCAAATAGTATAAAATCTATCATATTTGGGGGCTTTTGATTCTTGTTTTTAAATCCTGTTTTTTCTAGGAAAAACACTCATCATTTTGTAGTAAATAAGAATAATCATGAAAAGAAACTACATTTAGAAAACAATTTAAATAATGACAGCTATTCTTGTATATAAATAAGTGGTACGTTTTTGTATAGAGTTAAAATATTTTCACTATTCAGATCTTATAAAGAAAAATACATTCAAATTGTGTTCTTTTGAACTTGATTAGTGAGAAGATCTGTTTATGCTAGTGATGATGTGATGTTTTTGGACACTAAATATGCTAAATTCAGGATTAAAACACATTAGAATAAATTGGAATATATTTATGTCTTTGTTTCTATCCAGTTTAATAATATAGACAACTGTTACACCATATGCATCTTTAATATAGTTGCCTAACTGTTTCTCTTGTTTTACTAAACTGTCTTCTTTCAGCCACCCACCCAGAATATGCCTATGGGTCCTGGAGGGATGAATCAGAGTGGCCCTCCCCCACCTCCGCGCTCTCACAACATGCCTTCAGATGGAATGGTAGGTGGGGGTCCTCCTGCACCACACATGCAGAACCAGATGAACGGCCAGATGCCTGGTAAGTTTTTCTCCTCTAAGACATTAACACCAGAGTTGCTTAGCAACTGAAACGACATGGGGGCTCAAGGGATACTAGATTGTTGATGACAAAACTGCTTTGAATGCCCCCGAGTACAAGCTCTCTTAGAGTTTGTTAGCTACAGAGCTACGTGACCTGTATTCAGTGTTTATCAGGCTGCCCTTGGGCTTTGATGTAGCTGACACACAGCATTCCTCTGATGAACAGAACTGGCTAAATTTAGTCTGTCTGAAACTATGCAATACAACTGGCTTTAGAAGCTTTTGGTGGAAAAAATGGCATTGCATCGTGGCTTTTACTGAAGCCTGTTTATAAAAAGGTATTACAGCATTTTCCTGAGTTTTGTACTTATAATTTTATTGATCTTGAAACTGTTATTGCTGGGAACAACACACGGGGAAAAGAAACAAAACAATACTTGTCCTTGTATAGTTTAGTATTCCATCATTATACTATTGAAATTCAGGATTCAGCTTATGTTTATAACGTAATATAAAAACAAATTGATATGAAGGCAAAATTAAAAGCTGAAAAATAATGTCATTTTTAATGTAATAAACCACTCCCTTTACTATTAATCCATTTTTAAATTTAGAGCTACTTAAGATATCTTTCATGCCATTGGATACTGACTTAATTACCTTTTGTTTATTATAGTCTTAAATAAAATGCCACTAGTTTATTTTGTATTTGCAACAGCAGCTGCAACCTATACCCTCTTTTGATGAGATGCTTTTTAATTCAGTGTGAGAATCTTCTAACTCTATAAAGACCTGGGTTATTTTCATTAAAGAAAATATTATCCAGATAATAAGAGTAAGTTAAAATAGCAGGGTAATTTATTTTTAGAACTAGTAATTAGCACTTGTCTCAAGTGTCCAGGGGGGAAAAATGCACAACATTGAACAGGCCAGGCAATGTGATTGTGGGAGATGGGTTTGTGATTGATCATGCAGAAAGGCAGTGGTGTTTGAGTCACTGCCTCCTATTTGCTGTCAACACTTGCCCTTAGCCTGTGTGAAGGTACTAAAAGAGACAAACAGTCGTCTCCTGATTTACTCAGGAGGTAGCTCTTTTTTTTTTTTTTTTTGGTTTTTGGACCACACTCAGCAGCACTCAGGGATTACTCCTGGCTCTTCACTCAGAAATCGCTCCTGGCAGCCTCAGGGACCATATAAGATGCTGGCAGTTGAACCCAGTTCTGTCCCAGCTTGGCTGAGTGCGAGGCAAATGCCCTACCACTATGCTATCTCTCTGGCCCCAGGAGGTAGTGTCTTGATGAATCTACATTTAGTTCATCAGGACACGTTGTTTGAGAACTCAAAGGGTAGTAGTTCTAATGCAGGTTAGCAATTAGGAATTTGTGACTTTTATGGTTGGGTACCTTTTAAATCTATTTTTCTTAGTTTTTATTGTAGTCCTACCTGCTGTGTTATCATTTCAGCGCCACCAAGCCCTCTTTTTAATTTTTTTTTGGTGTGTTTTTTGTTTTGGGGCCACACCCGGCATTGTTCAGGGGTTACTCCTGGCTGTCTGCTCAGAAATAGCTCCTGGCAGGCACGGGGGACCATATGGGACACCGGGATTTGAATCAACCACCTTTGGTCCTGGATTGGCTGCTTGCAAGGCAAATGCTGCCGTGCTATCTCTCCGAGCCCCGGATCAGAATTTTTTGGGGGAGGTATTACACTCAGTATTGCTGAAGGCTCACTTCTGGCTGTGAGCTCATAATTCACTCCTGACAGTACTCAGTGACAGCGCTGGGGATCAAACCTTGGTGCGTGGCATGCAAGAATATCTCCCACCCACTGTACTATTACTTCAACCTCATGAATCAAAACTTTTGATATTTGCAAGTCTGAAAGGTACATACTGGGTTTTTGTTTGTTTGTTTTTTTTGTGGGGCCACACACATTTGATGCTCAGGGGTTACTCCTGGCTAAACGCTCAGAAATCACCCCTGGCTTGTGGGGACCATATGGGAAGCCGGGGGATTGAACCGCAGTCCTTCCTTGGCTAGCGCTGGCAAGGCAGACACCTTACCTCTAGCGCCACCTCTCCGGCCCCTCTTTTTTTTCTTTCGGATTTTGGGCCACTCCTGCCAGTGCTCAGTGATCATATTGGATGCCAGGGACTGAACTCAGGTTGGCTGCATGCAAAGCAAGTAAGCTACCCACTGTACTATCCAGCCCCACACATTGGGTTCTTTTTGTTTTGTTTTGTTTTTGGGCCACACCTGACTTTACTCAGAGGCTCTGTGCTCAGAAATCACTCCTTGCAGGCTCAGGGGACCAGATAGGATGCTGGGGATAGAACCTGGATCCGTTCCTGGGTCAGCAAATACCCTACTGCTGTGCTATCACTCTGGCCTCACACATTGGGTTCTTAAAGTTTTAGTTTACCTTTTTAGTTTATTTAAAGCAAATTCTTTTTTGTAGTTTTTCTATGAATTGGTCATGAACATTTATCTATTTACTGCTAATGACCTTTTATTCATTTATAATTTTTATTTTTCTTAAGCCTTTTACTTTTTATAGCCCATAATATTAACTCAAAATTTCCCCAGTTCATTTACGTTTGTCTTATTTTCAGTGATCATGCAAAGATTTATTTTGTAGTCTAGTTTTATCTTTTCTTGCTGAGTTGTACATATTTTAAAATTTCTTTAAATTGTTTTATTGCTTTATTTTTATTTTTTAATGTTTAATTTTTTTATTCATCTAAAATTAATATTGATGGAAAGCATGAGAATAGGAATCCAACATAATTTTTTTTTCTAGTGGCTGCTTGCCTGTCACAACACTATTGGAATTTCTTCATGATGCTTAATGTTGCCACAGTCATCATTGACTAAATTATTATGTAGGCCTTTAAAAAATTCATTGTATTTTGGTTATTTTTTGGGTCCACATCCAACAATATTCAGGGCTTACTCTTGGCTTTGCTTAGGGATCACGACTGACAGTCTTCAAGGGAACATATATGGTCCAGGGATTGAACCTAAGTCAGCTGTGTGTAAAGCAAATAGTCTGTGGGCTCTAATATCTTTCCATTTAGGTCTAATTTTAGACTCTACTTTGATTGTATTATCTCTTAAACCATTTCTTTTGTTATACTGCCCAATTATTATTGTCATTTATGTAAAAATTTACTTTGCCTATTGATTAAGTATTTAAGTAAGTCATTGTTGATGGTAATATAGGAAAAAAAGAAAGAAAAGCTTATAAGATTACTTTCGTAAAGATCATCTATTTAACCCTCCTATTTTGGTTCTGATCACTTTTTTTTCAAAGGGCCCAACCATATACCTATGCAGGGACCTGGACCCAATCAACTCAGTATGGCAAACAGTTCTATGAACATGCCTTCAAGTAGCCATGGATCTATGGGAGGTTACAACCATTCTGTGCCATCATCACAGAGCATGCCAGTACAGAATCAGATGACGATGAGTCAAGGGCAACCAATGGGAAATTACGGACCCAGACCAAATATGAGTATGCAACCAAACCAAGGTAAATAAGCTTTGCACTACATTCTTAATTAGAAATGCGTTTGGGGAAAAAACAAAAGCATAATTATCAAGTTGCCAGCTGATTTGTAAAAATGTTGGTAAGTGAATATTATACCTATATCAAGGGAACTTTGATGTGAAACCAGCTTTTTAAATGTATTTACTTTTGTTTTATTGATAATTTAAGTCTATATTTTGAGATTATTTTTTGAAGCTAAATAGTTACCAAAACATTTGGTTTATAATCAGAAAATTGTAATAATAAAACCTTATTTTTGTAAGTATAATCTCTTTAAAACCTTTGGCTTATTACTTATGAAGGATGTATTGTATGAATTTCTCTTTATTTGTATTAGCATTTTTTAGCTCTGTATTCAGGTGTTAAGAGGTTAATTAAATTAAACCCCAAAGAGGTAGTATGTCTGGTGAGGTACCTGCCTCACAAAAGTCTCACCAGAATTTGATTCTTTGCACACATTTAATCCCCTGAGCTTCTTCAAGGGGTGATCCCTGAGTGCAAAGCTAAGAGTAAGCCCTGAGTAAAGCAGGGTATGGTCCTAGAACAAAACAAAGAAAATTTAATAGAATAAGCTGTAAGAGTGTTCAGCGGAGAATATAGTTGTATTCTTAGAGGGAATGCTCATCAAGATGAATACCAACTCAGAATGAATTGTTTTTGTGTTTCTCTTTTAAGTATAATTGTACATAATGAATAAAAATAAGTAAGTAGAGTGCTGTTATACTAATTACTTCCAAAACTTTTGGCATATTGCCAGACAAAACCTATTTTAATTACAAAATGTGGTGAGGTTAAGAGTATAAGATAGAGGGGCTGGAGCAGTACCACAGTGGTAGGGCATTTGCCTTGCATGTGGCTGACCTAGGACAGACCTAGGTTGGATCCTCGGCATCCCATACGGTCCCCAAAGCCAGGAGCGATTTTTGAGTGCATAGCCAGGAGTAGCCCCTGAGTGTCACTGGGTGTGGGTGTGGGCCCCCCCTCAAAAAAAGAGTATAAGATAGAAAACCCAACTACAAACATGTTTGTAATCATGGTGCTTAAATAAAGATTATTTAAAAAAAAAAAGAGTATAAGATAGAATTAAATATCTATTAAATATCCTTGCAAAAAGCATTATAGATTTTGCTTCTAAACATTCATTAAAGTGTACTCAGGTGAAGGAAATTAATGTTGATCTATTGATATTTATGAGCTGAGTTTAAATTTAAAATATTAATATGGTTAACTTTATGTAACTTTGATGAAATTATTGAAATCAAATGGAAATAATAGATTCTAAATGAACAGTTTCACATAACTGGTGGTTACTTCGTTGTTTTAGTCCCAAGTTTTAATACCCATGATGAAAAATTTTATTTTATCAGGTCAGTCAAAGACACAAAACAGCAGATGCTATTAGATGGATCAGAAGAAAGTTCAGATCTTTTTTCATATACCTTCATTTTTAGGAAAGAAAACATGCATATGATCCTAATAGCAACTGAGTGTTGACGGAACATTTGAAAACTATAGGAAAGAGGTGAAGGGATGGGTGTTGGAACATTGTATGACTAAAGTTCCTTATATGAACAACTTTTTAACTCTGTATCTCATGGTGATTTAATTTTAAAAAGTATAGTTAAGGGGCCAGAGAGATAGCATGGAGGTAGGGCATTTACCTTTCATGCAGAAGGTCAGTGGTTCAAATCCCGGTATCCCATATGGTCCCCTGAGCCTGCCAGGAGTGATTTCTGAGCATAGAGCCAGGAGTAACTCCTGAGCACTGCTGGGTGTGACCCAAAAACCAAAAAAAAAAAAAAAAAAGTTAAAAAAGGTTGTAGATGCATAAAAATTGTGTTGGTTATTGCAGCATGCTTTAATATAGCATAGATTTAAAGAAGACAACCAGACAGGTGACATTGTACATGTAGGAAATAGTTGCTTTTGGAAAAAGAAGTTGAGGAATTTATAAAAACATTTTTTTCTAAGTTTAAGGATTTTTTTGTTTTGTTTTGTTTTTGTTTTTTTGGGCCACACCCATTTGATGCTCAGGGGTTACTCCTGGCTAAGCGCTCAGAAATTACTCCTGGCTTGGGGGGACCATATGGGACGCTGGGGGATTGAACCGTGGTCCTTCCTTGGCTAGCGCTTGCAAGGCAGACACACCTTATCTCTAGTGCTACCTCTCCAGCCCCAAGTTTAAGGATTTTAAAAACATTCTATTTTGTATTCATCTAATTTCCAAAGTAGGAAACTCCTATTTTGACTTTGTTCTCATATATTGTGAACTCATTAATAAGAAATAGACTATGTAGGGGCCGGAGAGATAGCATGGAGGTAAGGCGTTTGCCTTTCATGCAGGAGGTCATCGGTTCGAATCCCGGCGCCCCATATGGTCCCCTGTGCCTGCCAGGAGCAATTTCTGAGCCTGGAGCCAGGAATAACCCCTGAGCACTGCCAGGTGTGACCCAAAAACCAAAAAAAAAAAAAAAAAAAAAAGAAATAGACTATGTAGATTTTATTTGAGGAAATAAAATAGAGAATGGCATAGAAAATGTTCAATATTTAAAACATTTAATTTAATATTTAAAATCCTTTCAATTAAATTTGGTAGTTCAGCACCAAAGAACAACAAACAAATGTAATTACCAAAAATACTTACATGAGGTTTTGATAATACTTTATTAGTAATATGGATTTCTTTCTTTTGTTTTGGGCTTAATCCTAAAGAAAGAAAAAAATTCAAAAAGAAAATTAGGATCCTGGAGATGGAGTGATAGCACAGCAGTAGGGCGTTTGCCTTGCACGTGGCTGACCCAGGACAGACCTTGGTTCAATCCCTAGCGTCCCATATGGTCCCCCAAGCCAGTAGCGATTTCTGAGCGCATAGCCAGTAGTAACTCCAGAGCATCATCGTATGTGACTCTCCCCCAAAGAAAACAAAAAACAACAAAAAATATAAAAATAAAAATAAAATTAGGATTCTTCTCAGCAGTATTGTCATTCACCGATTTAACAGTACCAGAATGAATCAAAGGAATAACTGTCCCTGGTTCAGAGTAGGAACTAATCCTGATTTGATTCCCGGCTTACTTCTAAGGATGGACATAGAACCCCACATTCGGTTTGGTCCCTGGCAAGTAAATGATCAGACTTATGAGCACTGATAGGAGTAATCTCAGCTTCACTGGGTATGGCCCCAAATCAGCTTCCAGTCCTCTGAAAAATCACCCACTTAATCTAGCACTGGACATTTTGTAGGACACAATTCTTTAGCGATATTTCCAGCGTTTCTGCCCTGTAGCCACTAGGTGGCAGTAGTACTCTCACACCAGTTGTAACAACCAAAAATGTCTCCAGATTGCTTAAATCTTTTCCCAGAGGGTAAAGATCTCCCACACTTAAAACAAACAAGAAAACAAAAACCTCACAGCTATAAAAAAATGCTCTATATAAGTAAATAGGGAAAGGATGGCTTTTGTTACTGAAGAGAAATGATAATCTCAGTCTGTCCTTATATTTGAATACGTTTTATTACTTGAGAATTTCTCTAAACATTTCTCATTTGTATGTGTTAATGGACTGCTTTTATTTTAACTAGCTAAAATCTATTGTCCTATTATTGGGAGTGGGGAGAGGGGTATAGGGTAGTGTTCAGAACTTGTTATTGGCTATGCACTTAGGGATCACTCCTGGTGGGGCTCAAGAAACCATATAGGGTACCAGGAATTGAATCCAGGCTGGCCATGTAGAAGAAAAGTGCTCCATGGTACTATTATTGCTCTAGCCTCAGTCTTTTATTTATTTTTGTTTTGGGGCCATACCCAGTAAATTAAGGCTACTTTAGTTCTGTGCTTAGAATTTGCTCCCTACCATGCGAGGGGGAGCATGGTATGTTTTAGGTAATCTTATTAGTTTTATTATTTTTGTATATATAAATTTATTTATTTGGTCACACCCAGAACCACTCAGGTTACTCCTGACTCTATTCTCAGAAATTACTTTTGGCAGTCTTAGGATGCTAGGGATCGAACCTGGGTTGATGCAAGGCAAACACTACCCGCTGTGATATATCTCTCTGACCCCAGTCTTATTCATTTTAAATGGATATATAGTAGGCTATTGAGTTTGTTTTCTCCTACAAATAACTATTAGTAAATCTTCAGTGAAGATTGAATTTGAAATAGAATGGTTGAAACAATAAGTAGTGAGTAGTGGCTGATTTGTAAAGTGATAAAGAACTAATTTTCTGGGGCCGGGCGGTGGCGCTAAAGGTAAGGTGCCTGCCTTGCCTGCGCTAGCCTTGGACGGACCATGGTTCGATCCCCCGGTGTCCCATATGGTCCCCCAAGCCAGGAGCAACTTCTGAGCACATAGCCAGGAGTAACCCCTGAGCATTACCGGGTGTGGCCCACCCAAAAAAAAAAAAAAAGAACTAATTTTCTGTGAGATATTACAGGGGAGAATTCAGAGCTTGGCTTGAGAGTTCTCATCTACTATCCTGCCTAACATTGTATGTTTGGAAAGATTCATAATGCTTGTAAGCTTTAGATTTTCTTATTTATAAAATATTTAGTTGATAATAATACTTTTTTTTTTGTGTGTGTCTATATCTGGTGGTGCTCAGGGATTGTTTCCTGGCTCTTATCATAGGAATGGCTCCTGGTGGGCTCGTGGGAATGCCCGGGATTGAACCATATGGGAATCTGGGTCTGCCACATGCAAGACAAACTGTTTGTGTGCTCCAGCTTCAGATACATTTTTATGGAATTAAAAAAATTATATTGTGGGGCCAGAGCAATAGCACAGTGGTAGGGCATTTGCTTTGCACGTGGTTGACCCAGAACGGACCTGGGTTTGATCTTGGTCCCCTGAACCAGCAGTGATTTCTGAGCACATAGCAAGGAATAAGGAATAAGCCCTGAGTATCACTGGGTATGGCCCAAAAAACAAACAAAAATTGTATAATTTTCTAAAATGAATTTTTACAAGTAATTTGGGATAAAACTATTAGCTATCTTATGAACAACAAATATTAATAATTTATGGTGATTGGAATATTTTTCATATTTAGATATAGGACATTAAGTGTTTTGTTTGTTTTTGTTATGGGGCCTTACTTGGCTATGCTCAGGGCTTAATCCTGGTTCTATGCTCAAGGATCATTCCAGGTAGTGCTCAGGGACCATATTGGATATAGAAATATTAGTATTGGCTTGCTTATATCTTATTAAGTGAATGTTTTCTGATTTGGTGGTAGATGCCAAGAAGTGTTAGCATTAAAATCATGAAAAGAATTACCAAATGTAGAATAAAGAATCATGATATTGTAATAGAAAATTGTCATAGTAAGCTCAATATGTAGTTTTTACCCTGATACCTTTTAGAATTTATTTGGAGTTACCTTTAAGAGTTTTGCTTTCGGGCCCGGAGAGATAGCACAGCGGAGTTTACCTTGCAAGCAGCCGATCCAGGACCAAAGGTGGTTGGTTCGAATCCCGGTGTCCCATATGGTCCCCCATGCCTGCCAGGAGCTATTTCTGAGCAGTCAGTCAGGAGTAACCCCTGAGCACTGCCGGGTGTGGCCCAAAAACCAAAAAAAAAAAAAAAAAAAATGAGTTTTGCTTTCATTACCATTTGTATATATGAGAGGGTAATACATATTGCAAGTGTGGTTTATTTTGTTAATAATGCTTGTAAGTTTTAGATTTTCTTATTTATAAAATATTTAATTGATAATAATGTTTTGTTTGTGTGTGTGTGTGTGTGTGTGTGTGTGTGTGTGTGTGTGTGTCTATATCTGGTGGTGCTCAGGGATTGTTTCCTGGCTTTTATCATAGGAATGGCTCCTGGCGGGTTTGTAGGAATGCCCGGGATTGAACCATATGGGAATCTGGGTCTGCAGGGGTCACTCCTTGCTCTGCACTCAGAAATCACTCCTTACAGGCTTGGGGGACCATATTGGATGCCTGAGTTCGAATTCAGGTTGGCTGTGTGCAAGGCAAATGATCTACCCACTGTGTTATCACTCTGGCCCCCAAAATATGATTTCCAAGCAATCAGGGTTGAAATAATAATTTAAATATAAAAGTTTCATGAAAAAGATGCATGCATTTCTTCACTTTTGTTTTTTGGGCTGGCAGTGCTTAGGTTTACTCCTGGCTCTATGCTTAAAAAAAAATACTGTTTTTTGAGAAAATGTATTGAGGGATTGTTAGTTGTAATACTATTAATGGTAGTATCATGCATATATCATTTCAGCACTACACACATTACCACATGTCTTTCAACCCCTCCCAACCCCTACTCTGTAGGCAAGGTTCTTTGGACTAAATCTCTTACTGTGTTGTCTTTGGTCATTTGTTTCTCCCTTACTGTGTTTCTTTAGATCCCACAAATTAGAGAGCTCATTCTTATTTTACCCCTTTTTTTCTGACTAACTTTACTCATGTTACATGTTATCTTCTTATTCTGTCCATGTTTTGGCAAATTACTGGATTTTGTCTTTTTTTTTTTTTTGGTTTTTGGGTCACACCCAGTAATGCTCAGGGATTTCTCCTGGCTCTACGCCCAGAAATTGCTCCTGGCAGGCTTGGGGGACCATATAGGATGCCAGGATTTGAACCACCATCCTTCTGCATGCAAGGCAAACACCCTACCTCCATGCTATCTCTCTGGCCCTCAGGATTTTGTCTTTTCTTAACAGTTGCATAGTATTCCATATATCACAACTTAATGACTCATTCACCTATAATTAGGCATTTGGATTATGTGGCTTTCATACTAAGTTCTGCAATCAACATTGGTGTCTATATATACGTTTTAATCTAATGCTTTTATGATTTGGGGGTAGGTACCAAGAATCGTTAACACTGGGTTTTATGGTGATCGCTTCCTATCCCTCTTTTTTTTTTTTTTTTTTTTTAAGAAACCACCATTTGCTTTCCATAGTTGTTGAATAGATGGCATTTCCATCAACACTTAATCAAAGTTCCTTTCTCACCATAGTCCCACCAACACTAATTATTTATATCCAGGCTTTTTGATACATGCCTTTTTCACTAGTATGAGATGACATCTCGTTGTTTTGATTGCATTTTGCTAATCATAAATGATGATGAACACTTTTCCATAATGCTAAATCAGTTTAACTCAGGACTTTCAATTATTTGTTTATTTTTATTTGGGACTCAGCTGGTAGTGTTTAGGGGTTATTCCTGGCTCTGCATTCATGAATAATTTTGGCAGACTCGGGGGACCATATGGGATACTAGGGAATTGATCTACAAGTCAAGTGCCTCACTGTACTGTTTCATATGGGATGTGGGGGATTGAACTGCAGTTCGTGCTAGGCCAGCATGTGCAAGGCAAGCACCCTACCACTTGCTCCACCACTCAGGCCCCCATTTTAGAATTTAATAGTGAATGATGTTGAGGATCCTTAAAGGGGGGAAAGTGACAGAATAAAGAAAGGTGGTAATTGAGCTGATAGGGGTTGGAACAAATTCCAGTCCCAACAGATAAAGCACTTGGCATGCTTTCTCTATATAGAGCTTAAGTACAATTATTTTTCTCCTTTAGATAAAAATTAAAAAAATTGTTATTATATGTTGTTAAATTTTCTTCCAGTTATTAGGTTTTGCTTTTCCCCTTATTATTTTGAATTTTGATTCCAGTGCTTATGATGTGCTTTAATTTTATCATTACCTTATGTTGGGGCAAGAGGTGTTTAATCAAAGAAGAACTATAATGGCAAAATATTCTCTCACTCTCTCCTTTTTCATTTTTGACTTTTGGGCCACACGCAGCAGCACTAAGGTTACTTCTGTTTCTGCACTCAGAAATCAGTCCTGGCAGGATCGGGACCATTTGGAATGGTGAACCTGGTTGGGCTGTATGCAAGGCAAGCTTTACACACTGCTACTCCTTTGGCCCAAAATTATTTATTTATTGAAAGTAAATTACATTAATGCCCAATTATTCTATTAAATAATTGCTATTATTCAGTGTGCTTTTGGAAAAAATAAACTTTTAAATTTCACTTCTGTGTTTGTGACTGAGGTTAACACATGGTTCTGTGTTGTATGCTCACTGGGGAGTGGGAGTGATCAGATTTCAGCCTACAATGCTGCCAGTTTGGCTTCAGGACTACCAGAGATCCCAATCTTGTTGCAGCAGTGCTTGTATATAATTGGGGTGGAGGAGGGATCATCGCATCTTTGGCCACAAAGCTTGCCTGTGTTTTAGTTGTAATGCTTACATTGTGCATCATACACTTGAGTTGTGGGTCTTGTACATACCTGTCTGCAGTGTGTCTAGAGCAGGGGTCTTCAAACTTTTTAAAGTGGGGGCCGGATTACGGTCCCTTAGAGAGCTGGAGGGCTGGACTATATGAGCTACTAATTCCTACTCACACTGCACATATCTTATATAAATAAAATGAAAACCATTTATAAATAAACAGATCACGCACCAGTATTTCAATGGGAACTGTGGGCCTGCTTTTGGCTAAAGAGATGGTCAGTGTCCGGTTCCATATTTGTCACTGCCAGCCGTAACAAGTGATGCAAGTGGGCATCAGTTAATCTTGATCTGGTTGGAGATTTCAGATGTTTCATTCTTGAAAAAATTTGTTCACAGGCATAAGTGCTACCAAAGATGGTTACCATTTTGAGTGCATGGTTCCTGATATTTGGATATAAACTGAGTGTATATGCTGGCAGGTATCTTAGCAACCAAACAGCGCTCACTGCTGGCGGGCCGGATCAGACTCCTCTGCGGGCCGCATGTGGCCCGCTGGCCGTAGTTTGAAGACCCCTGGTCTAGAGGTTATTTATGGTGTCAGAGGTTACAGCAGAGTTGCCAGGATGGTTGGTGCTTTGCTCATGCTTGGTCCTGACTTCATTCTTGTAATGTGCCTGATTTAGTCACTGAATCTTCTTTAGAATCTCACTATGATATATATATATTTTTAAGTTTCTGTCCTTGGCTGGAGAAGATAGCATAGCGGTAGGGTGTTTGCCTTGCATGTAGCCAACCCAGGAGATGGTGGCTTGATTCCCGGCATCCCATATGGTCCCCTGAGACTGCCAGGGGCGTTTCTGAGTGCAGAGCCAGGAGTGGCCCCTGAGCGTCGCTGGGTGTGACCCAGAAACCAAAACAAAACTATCTGTCCTTAATATTCTTTTATATGCAAAGCACATATTTAAAATTTTGTAGCCTCAGTTAAAATGTTAGTGTTTAAAACTTTTGTTTTGTTCTCCTCTGAGCTCCCTTATTCCTACTGCTAGAAGTTAATTTTTCTGTTGAATGAAGTCTCAAAATAACTTTTGAAAAGTTTGCACAAATTTATGATGAAATTAGAAGACAAAATAAGAGAAGACAAACAGGGAAAAGACTTCTAATAAAGTGCCCCAGGTATAGTATTTTAATTGGAATATAGTTGGTTTTTTTCTACTTGCTCATTGTTGTTGCTATTAAAAATCAGCAATATATTTAATGAGGTAGGCTTGTTTTGTTTTAATTTTTGTTTAAATAATGGGTTTTGGCTCATTTGGGCAATTTTGTGTGTAAAGCTTTTCTAGATTCTCTAATCTTTTGCCCTTATATTTTCTTATAAATTGCTCTAACTTAATAAAGGAGGAGTATGTAGCTTATTTAAGCAGAAAATGAAAGATGGCTCTTAAATATTTCTAAAGTAGTAATGGTTCTAATGATAAAATAATGAGCTCCCTGGACCTGAGAGATAGCTCAGCAGGCTGAGTGCATGCTTTGCATTCAGAAAACCTGGTTCAATTCCCAGCATTGACTGACCATCTCCCCATCTCCAGTAGGGGAGGGACCTCTAAGCATTGAGCTGGGAGTTGAAGTCTTTGAGCGCTACTGGGTGTAGATACACTCATAGCCCCATGATTCCCCCTCCAACTCCATCCTCCGACCATAATTTTTTTCTTTTGACCACATTGGCTTACATATCTTTCACATTAAAATTTCAGGTACATATTAACATAGAATCGGGGGGAATTCCCATCACCAAATTTGTCCTCCCTCTACCCCCGTTCCCATCTTGCATCCCATATTCCCACTCCCTGGGCTGCTAGAACCTCTGTGTCTAGCTTACTACTTAGTGATCGTACATCCATTTGGTCCAGGTACCCTCCCCTTTTTCCCCCTCTGTTTGAGAGGCAGAACTAAATAGTTCAAGTTATGTAGTTCTGTTTGAAGAAAAGAAAAGCAATAAAATGGGGTAAAAATCAAATAAGCCGAAAATGGGTGGGGTCCTTCTAGAGGCTCTCAACCTCAGTTTGAGAGAGGGAAGGAATAAAGGAATTGAAACACCACAACAATACAAAAAGAAATGTCAAATAAAATATTCAGTAAGCTTTACAGCAATAAAGACAAGCACCACATAATAGTGTTGGTCCTGAAATAAAAACATGCCAGAGCGCATAAAGAAAGAAATAGATAGAAATAAAGTAAAATAAACTTAGAGATATCAATTTCAATATCTACACCAAAACATAGAAGTCAAAAATAAAATAAATAGATAAATATATAAGAGATTATTTTGTGCTTTATTCCCCCCCTGCATAGGCACAGTAAATATTGGGGACATTAGAAAGGATATTCCCTTGGAGATACAGGGTTTCTCTACCCTTGAAGTATATTGTCATGGGATTAACTATAGACTTCTTGCATGTTCATTTTCTCTCCCCTCGATGCTTTGGTGGTGTATGGAAGACTTCTGCTTCGTCATGGGTGATAAAATCAGACATCTGTAGCTAGAGATCTTGGTCTCAGACCATAATTTAAACAAGTGAAACTGAGGAGAAACTTAGATCGTCAATGAAGATGTTTTTAAATACATTTTTAATTGAATTGCCATAAGATACAGCTATAAAGTTGTGAATGACTGAGTTTCAGGAAAAGAGATCTTTGTAGTCATTGTCGAATTTGTCACAAGGTGTATTTTTTACTGTCGCCAATGTGACAGGGTATAGCTTGTCTATACCTCACTATTGTTCCGTTTGGAACTTGTATAGTTTTTGATTTCTAGGTCCTGGCCTGTTGTTGAGCTGATTTTGATTGTGTGTTAAAATTCTTTAGGTTTTTTTTTTTGTTTTTTTTTTTTTGGGCGGGGGGAGGGTGTCTCAAACCTGGCAGTGCTCCAGACGGATTCCTAGCTCTATACTCAGGCATCACTTCTGGCTATGTTCAGATTATATGTTATGCAGGGAATTGAATGTGAGTTGGTCATGCGCAAAGCAAAATCCTTAACTGTTGTATGGTCTCTGACTCTTGTTAGACTTTTTTTTTTTTTTTTAAAGTACTATGACTAGTTGGTTTGGTTTGAGAAAAAAAAGACAAAAATTTTGTCATTACGGGGCTGGAGAGGTAGCGTGGAAGTAAGGCGTTTGCCTTGCACGCAGAAGGTTGGTGGTTTGAATCCTGGAATTCATCGCATATGGTCCCCTGAGCCTGTCAGGAGCGATTTCTGAGCATAGAGCCAGGAGTAACCCCTGAGTGCTGCCGGGTGTGACCCAAAAACAAAACAAAAAAAAATTGTCATTAGGGCCAGACAGATAGTGCAGTGGTAGGGCATTTGCCTTGCACGTGGCTGATCCAGGACGGACCTGGGTTCGATCCCCGGCATCCCATATGGTCCCCCAAGCCAGAGTGATTACTTTTTTATATATATGTATATATTTTATTTTTGGGTCACACCCGGCAGCGCTTAGGGGTTACTCCTGGCTGTACATTCAGCAATTGCTCCTGGCAGGCTCAGGGGACCATATGGGATGCTGGAATTCGAACCACTGTCCTTCAGCATGCAAGGCAAATGCCCTACCTTCATTCTATCTCTCTGTCCCCCAGAAGCCATTTCTGAGTGCATAGCCAGGAGTAACCCCTGAGCGTCACTGGGTGTGGCTTGGCCAAACCCCCACCCCACCCCCACCCCCACCAAAGTTTTTTTTTTTTATCATTAAACTAAATTTGGGAAATTCACCTGATATAGGCTTATAAATATATGGTCTCTTGGGGCCGGGCGGTGGCGCTAAAGGTAAGGTGCCTGCCTTGCCTGCGCTAGCCTTGGACGGACCGCGGTTCGATCCCCCGGTGTCCCATATGGTCCCCCAAGCCAGGAGCAACTTCTGAGCACATAGCCAGGAGTAACTCCTGAGCATTACCGGGTGTGGCCCCAAAATAAAAAAAATTATATATATGGTCTCTTTATATTGTGTATTGAAGAAGTTATTTAGAAAATGGGTATTTAGAAAAATCACTTTTTAAACTTTGATTTAATATTGATCTTTGTGATTTTGTAAAGTTCACTCTGTTTTGGTGTGTTTTCTTCTGTAACTTAAGGATTCTGTCTTTCCTAGAGACATCTGACCAACTCAGGTTCAATCTCCAGAAACCTAGGTTTCCAGAGAGATAGCACAGCAGTGGGGCGTTTGCCTTGCACGTGGCCGACCCAGGACAGATGGTGGTTTGATTCTTGGGATCCCATGTGGTCCCTGAGCCTGCCAGAAGCGATTTCTGAGTGTAGAGCCAGGAGTAACCCCTGAGCGCTGCTGGGTGTGACCCTCTCAAAAGAAGTACATATATAGTAGATAATGAAAAGTACATACTTTCATGATGTTCATATATTACGATTTTTGTTTCATTTTGTTTTGGGGCCATATTCATCTTCAGGAGCCAATACCAACAGTGCTGGGGGACCATGTGGTGCCTGGGATCAAATCCCAGTCTCCACAAGAAAGGCTTATATTTATTCATTCAATCTGTTGAGCCAGGTCTATGTCTAGCTCTTGGTTTTTTAAAATATTAATTAGAAGGGGCCGGCGAGGTGGTGCTAGAGGTAAGGTGTCTGCCTTGCAAGCGCTAACCAAGGAAGGACCGCAGTTCGATGCCCCGGCGTCCCATATGGTCCCCCCAGGCCAGGGGCAATTTCTGAGCGCTTAGCAAGGAGTAACCCCTGAGCATCAAACGGGTGTGGCCGAAAAATAAAACAAAACAAAACAAAATAAAACAAAAAAATTAACTAGAATACTTTACCAGTGAATTTTATATCAGATTCCGTAAATTGTTTGCCATATCTTGTTAATAGATTATTTTAGGCATATGTACTTTAGTAACTCAAAAACTTTGTTCTTACTTGATGTTAAATTTGATTTTAAGGAGCAGCAGTATCTTGGAGAAATGTATGCTAAATCATTCCTCTCCTCCCCTCCCCTCTACTCTTTTCACCTCCTCCTCCCCTCTTCTCCCCTTTCCTCTCCTGTGCCTCCTACACTCTCCTTTCCACATCTGGTGATGCTCAGGGCTTACTTCTGCTGATTCTGAGCCCAGGAGTCACTCTTTGTCTGTGTCTGGAGACCATATTGGGTGCCAGGGATTGAACCTGAGCTGGTCAGATGCAAGGCAAATGCCCTACCTACTATACTATTGCTCTGGCCCCAAATCATTCTTTCGAATACATTAATCTTGGGGCTGGAGCAATGGCGCTAACCTAGGTTAGTAGTGCAACATAGGTTGCATGCACTTACCTAGGACGAACCTTGGTTTGATCCCCTGGCCCAAAAATCACACTGGTGTTGCTCAGGGGTTACTCCTGGCTATGCGCCCAGAAATCGCCCCTGGCTTGGGGGACCATATGGGGATTGAACCATGGTCAGTCCTAGGTCAGCGCTTGCAAGGCAAACGCCCTACTGCTGCACCACTGCTCTGGCCCCTAGAATACATTTATTTTTTTTTTTTAGGCCACACCCGTTTGACGCTCAGGGGTTACTCTAGGCTAAGCACTCAGAAATTGCACCTGGCTTGGGGGGACTATATGGGACGCCGGGGGATCGAACCGCGGTTCTTCCTTGGCTAGCGCTTGCAAGGCAGACACCTTACCTCTAGCGCCACCTCGCTGGCCCCAGAATACATTTATCTTTAAGATGTTTGAAAATTGGGCCAGAGAGATAACGTGGAGGTAAGGCGTTTGCCTTGCATGCAGAAAGTCGGTTTGAATCCCAGCATCCCATATGGTCCCCAGAGCCTGCCAGGAGCGATTTCTGAGTGTAGAGCCAGGAGTAACCCCTGAGTGCTTCTGGGTGTGACCCAAAAACCAAAAAAAAAAAAAAAAAAAAAAAAGATGTTTGAAAATTTACATGCAAAACTTTTTTTTTTTTTTTTAATTTGGTTAAGGGGTCACATTCAGCTGTTTCAGGCTTCTAGTTCTGTGATCAGGAATCACTCCTGTCTGTGCAGTGTTAGGGATTGAACTGGGGCTAGTTTTGCTCATGACACCCTGATTGTGTACCAGAAACTGTCTGTGGCCTTCTGAGCACCACCAGTAAGTTAATAAGGCCTGAATACTACTGAGTAGGATTCATAAAACAAAAAACACATAAATAGAACAAGAATGTATTTTTTTGTTTTATTTCTTTTCAGGTCCAATGATGCATCAGCAGCCTCCTTCTCAGCAGTACAATATGCCACAGGGAGGTGGACAGCATTACCAAGGCCAGCAGCCACCTATGGGAATGATGGGTCAAGTCAACCAAGGCAATCACATGATGGGTCAGAGGCAGATTCCTCCTTACCGACCACCACAACAGGGTAAGCTTTCATGGAAAATTTCCTATTTAATTTAAATAACAGTAGTGGAAGGGCTTTACATTTTAGTGAACTTTTTATCAGGACAAAATCAGAATGCTTTGTTTTTTGACTTAAAAAACAAAAAAGATTTTTCCCTAAAAGATAGAAGATAATAATACAAAGGTCATGAAGTGAATAGGAACTTACTGATATGTAACTTAACTTTTCTCTATTATTTTCTGGAAGTTTGTAGCGGAAAATTTTGCTTTGTTTTTGAGAAGCTACTGCACATTTGGTCAGAAGCCAGTTTTATTTTAACCTGCTCTACACCAAAGTTGAAAGGAAATTAATTTTCTATTTGAAATTTGTTTCAGAATCCAGTACTGTTTTTTTTTTTAACTTGGTATTGTTTTGATATTGGCTGTGTGTTCTTAACATTAATTTTTGTGAAATGTGTGTATTACTTCTGTGTATGTATGAACATAAGAATGGTTATGTAGATGAAATACCAAAGCATGGGAGGTGAATCTAGTTGAGAAATAATCTCTCATTACATCAATTTAGAAAGAAAACCTTTGATGACTTAGAGAACGCATTATTTACCTCTTGACTGGTTGTGGTTTTTCAGGCCCACCACAGCAGTACTCAGGCCAGGAAGACTATTATGGGGACCAATACAGTCATGGTGGACAAGGTCCTCCAGAAGGCATGAACCAGCAATATTACCCTGATGGTAATCTCTCCTAATGTTAACTTTCCCATTTTCTATCCCTGCCCATTATTTATATAGATAGATATTCAGGACATTTTAAGAAGGATGAAGAAACCAGCAGTCTGTTTCTTCTAAATTTAGAAACACTTTAATAATCTAAAATACCAATGACATTATTTTATATAGTGTTGCAAAGTACAATTTGGCTCTTCCATATTATTATCAGGAAAACTTTGGAATTCAGGAATGTCATTGGAATACTTTATTATCTAAATGAAGAGAATTTTTTAATATTTGAATCTTGAACCAAAGCAGATGTTACTCATTGACTTTTTAAAAATAACTTTTAATTGAGGCAATTCTATATATATACCACAAAGTTTACCCATTTGTTTAAGTTTGTACATTGTAAAGAATATAGTTCTTTAGTAATTTTCCAAGTTTTTTTATGTATATTTCAAGGATCATAGTTTATATATATTTAAGTATTTGCATTTAAAAGAATTTTGGAGGCTAAATTATATTTAATATAGTATTAGTCAAATAGGTGATGCATTTCTAAACTAGATTTTAATTTCATTTAGTTTAATTTTTGTATGCAGAGGTAGCTTAGGAAAAAATAGTAATGATATACGAAACTACATGTAGACTTTCCTTACAGGTATTAGTTTTTCTCTATCTTTAAAAACAATGCACAGTTCAAGAAAAACGGGTAAACTAGAAGTGGTCGTTCACATTACAAAATGATTTGTTATAAAGGATTTGCCAACATTTTCATTTATTATAGGGAAAGCATCCTTGTGTATTTAAGGTAAATGGATTATTTAACAGAGAAACTGGAAACCAAGAACTTGAAGGTTTAAGGTTTGGGACCATTGACTTATTTTAAAAAAATCATGTTTTCCCACCTTTTTTCTTGATGTTTAAGGTATTACATTAAAGGTACTGTCTATAGTCAAAGACTATTCTACTCATAGAATTTTGCATATAACATGTTAATGATAGAGACAGCATGGATGGTTTGGATATTTTTGATTAGAAAATTACTTTTATTTTCTTCAGATTTTCTTGCAGAAAAATGTTCAGAATGTTGTTTTGTTCCCTTTTCTTAGGTAGATCAATTAGAATTTTTAGAGGAGAAAGAGAAATTTAGAGTTTATATTAAATAATAAACATGTTAAAATCAGTGGAATACTAATGATTTGCTAATTTTTCAGACACATTTTAAATTACTCAGTTGAGTTTACATTATTATTTGGTCTTTTCAGGAATGTGAACTTTATCTTGTTATAAATATGGCCTTTATTGTTCAAAATATATGAGATTTATAAATACAAGAACTTTACTGTAATTTTATTACATCAGGGGATTTAAATTTTAAAATTTATATTAAGTATAAAATACACATGTATTTGTGTATTAGATCTAATATTTATATAGCATACTTTAAAACAACTTTATATTTTCATTATGTCCATATAATATGCCAGAAAATATGTACTTTTTGATTAAATATGGAAACTTTGTAAAGGATCAGATGGTAAATATTTTAGTCTCTTTGGGCCTTTTGGTCTAAGTTCAGTTACTGGGAAGTACAAATAAGTATGGCTGTTTCAATAAATTTATTTACAGAACAAGCTATTGGTTACATATTTAGACTGTGGGTCATAATTTTCTAACCTTCAACTTAGATACCTTCAGTTTGGGAACCTTGGAGTACTAAACCACTGAAGTTAACATTCATGACTATATTTCTCTTTCTTTAATCAGGTATTCTAAAATTTAGATACTGACTAACTTAAAGATTATAAGATTATTCCTTGTGTTTTCCTTGTATAACTGTTAAAAAAACAAAGGCATAGGGGCTGAAGAGATAGCACAGTGGTAAGGCATTTGTCTTGCATGCAGCTGATTTGAACATACGTTGGTTTGAATCCCGGCATCCTATATGGTCCTCCGAGCCTGCCAGGAGCGACTTCTGATCGCAAAGCCAGGAGTAACCCCTGAGTGCCTCCAGGTGTGACCCAAAAACCAAAAACCAAACAACACAAAGGCATAGATTTTCATGTGAGACTAGACATCTTGCAGATGAAAATTTTTATTCCTCCAATGATATACTCTAATTTTTAATGCAGTATTAGTTTTATGAAGATGTGGTTTGATATTTCAGAAATATTTATGACGACTTCTAGAATGATAGCATTAGGCAGTTATTTTTGCATCTGAAAATACTGTTGGGATACATACATTTTATGCAAGAAAAGAATATGAAAGTTTTGTTTGTTTTTTTCAGGAGAAAAACACTTATAGAACTTTTATATTGCATTATTTTAGCTTGTGCTGTGGAATTGGAGACCAGCAGAACAGGTGTTTGACAAATACAATAATTGCTTCCTTTTGTTCAGGTTATTTTCATGTGAAAGGGCTAAAGGCTTTCATTCTCTTTTTAAAATAATTGAAAAATAAAAGCATTTTTTCTCCTTTGATAAGGATTATGAGTTTTAAGGCAAAAATGTATGTTTCTAAAAGTACTGTTTTTTTCTTTTAAGAAACTTATACGTTATTATCGATATGAAAACAATCACATTGGTAAATATTTGGCTAATGCAATTGAAATTATTTTTTATGTATTTCCATTTCTTTTTTTTTCTTTTTTTTTTTTTTTTAGTTTTATCTGAAAGTTTAAATATATTTAGGGTTTTCACTCAGTGGCCATTAACGTTTCTTCCTGTCTCTTGTCGAATTGATGTAGGTCATAATGATTACGGTTATCAGCAACCGTCGTATCCTGAACAAGGCTACGATAGGCCTTATGAGGATTCCTCACAACATTACTACGAAGGAGGTATCTATATACCTTCACACACATACACGTATATATCCCCTTCTACAGGAACAAAAATTCTTGCATAAGACCACTTCTATCCATGCAAAGCTCTTGTAGAATACTAGTTGCTGGCTGTCTTGAAATTTATAGGGATCCCAGAACCCAATCAAAATAATTTCCTTACAAATTTTGAAAATGTATAACTATGACTTGCCATTTATAGCAACAATAAAAAGCTAAACATTTAAAAACTTTTTCTCAGAGGAAATTTCTATTTGAATATAAATTCATCAATTCAATTTTTTCCTGTGTTTGTTTACATACGTATGATTTTACATATAAGGATAGTGCCTTTAGGAAACAGCTTGCTGAACTTGTGTAGCTAGTGTGTGCTCTTGTAGCTGTCTTTAATTTTGTCTTTTTTATTTTATTTAGCATAGTCATGATCTTATGACTGTGATGTTCCAGTAAATGTAATGCTCGTATGCAGAGACGCTGAAAATGCTGCAGTTCAACCTTGCAAAATTGGCTTTAACTGCAGTTTGTTTGGCCGAAACCCTTCTGTTTGGTTTGAGTTCTTTTTCTTTGTTTTGTTAACTTTTAAAGATCAATATGGCATTTTATTTTGTTCTTGTGTTGTTGGCTATGCATCTTAGAGGAGAAACTTTATTAAGTAAACCTTTCAGTTTTTGTCCCCTCTTCTTCAATTATCCTGTAGGAAATTCACAGTATGGGCAGCAGCAGGATGCTTACCAAGGACCACCTCCCCAGCAGGGATATCCACCTCAGCAGCAGCAGTACCCAGGGCAGCAAGGTTATCCAGGACAGCAGCAGGGCTATGGTAAGATCTCAACTGCAGTCTACAAGATAAATGTGATGATTATTGATGTGAAATTTGGGAAAACATTTTGCTCTTTTTTTTTTTCTTTTTTTTTTTTTTTTTTAATTTTTTTCTTTTGAATTATGAGAACAAAAGATGCAAAGAAAGAGGACAAGGTAAAGTTACAGTGGAAGGACAATCAGCCATAACATAATTCTCAGAAGTCCCCTTGCTGATATCTTTTTTTTTTTTTTTTTTTTTTTTTTTTTTGTTTTTTTTTTTTTGTTTTTGGGGCCACACCCGGTAACGCTCAGGGGTTACTCCTGGCTATGCGCTCAGAAGTCGCTCCTGGCTTGGGGGACCATATGGGACGCCGGGGGATCGAACCACAGTCCGTCTCCTAGGCTAGCGCAGGTAAGGCAGGCACCTTACCTCCAGCGCCACCGCCCGGCCCCCCTTGCTGATATCTTAACTTTGAACTTTTAGCCAAAGAACGTTAAGATAACTAAAACAGAATCCATATACAATTACTTTGTCCCTCAAGTCCCCAGATTGTAGCACATTATAATATTTCTTAACAGCACACAAGGCAATCTAAAGCCATAAAACTTATGTAACTCCTTAAACATTAGAGGCATAGTATTTTTTACATTTCCATGTACATGCATATTAGCTTAAGTTAACCTCAAATTTTAAGTGGGTGCATTTAAACTTAAATTTTAAGTGGGTGCATTTTAAGGATTAGAGTCAAAGGAGCACAGTAAAAACGGTGTTAGAGTGGCAATTGTTGTTTGCATAGGCCCACCAAAATATGAGAGGCATGGAAAGGAATAACCTTGGCCTAAATACAAAGAGATCCTACCCCTGAAGTTTCCTGGCATAAGACCAACTCTAGGCTTCAGGCAAGTTATCGTCCGATCCAAGACATTGTCTGTAGTGCCAACACACTTTTCACACAGTCTCTGTTGTTGGTATCATGTTTCTGTATTAAAGATTCTGGAATATGCATATCCTAAATTGAAGTCATGATGTGGAGTGTCTTCTCGTTTCACCTCACCATGAAAGGGCAATGCAGAAAGCCCTGTCCTGTAAGCAGGTCGTTGTTAAGTCTTCTCATTGTTAAGGGAAGTTTCTTTTCAGCAGGACGATGTCTGAGCAGTGGTAGGGTCTTCCGTGGTAGAGGATTGCTTCCAGGTGATGTTATAGACAAACCTCACAATTAAGGGGCAATACAGCAAGCCCTGTCCAGTAAGCAGGTCATTGTTCTTGTTAAGTCTTTTCAGTGTTAAGGGAAGTCTCTTTTGAGTAGATCCATGTCAGAGCAGCTGTAGGGTCTTCCCTGGTAGAGGAATGCCTCCAGGTGATGTTATATACAACCTTGGGTGTTTTGTAGATGTCTTCTCTAGATCAGGGGTGAATGGAGAATGCCCATTCTTCTGAGGCCTGTACTAGGTCTTTATGTCAATGTTCAGGGTGTAAGGTCTCATTGCACTACAAGATTTGTGTGTTCCCATCTCTATTAGATAAGAACTTATTAGTATGTATAGTATTTTCCCATTTTAGTGTGCCTAAGCAAACAAGAAATAAAGCCTCGTGGTGCTATCAGATATATGGGGGCGTAAGAACATTTTCAACAATACCCATGACTTGGTTCAGTAATGATGATAGGAGTTAAGGAAGTTAAAGAGAAATATGATCTTATGAAGGGGTATGCAAAAGGGCAGAGTACAAAATGGACATTCTGCATATATAAAAATATAATTCAATGAGAGTGAGTACTATTAATGTTCGAGCCCCCACGCGATTTTGAAAATATAGACTGGACAGAGATTACCAGTGACTTCAAGAAGCTGGGAGGCCAGAAGTTCAGGGCCCCACCCAAACCCTCCCTAAGGAGCTGAATGGATAATGGGGGAAAGCCTAGGGTACCTTCGAGCTCCACCAAGGGGCCCAACTCACCGGCTTGCCCAGGCATGTGGCCCAGGGAAGTCCTGGAGATCTGGAGCAAGGTGGTAGAGGAGTGCTGGGGTTACCCAAGTCCTGCACCCCCACTAGGCCTGGTTAGGAAGGCCTCCGGCATGGCGGTGCCCTGCCAAACCCCCTCCTGCTAGACTCCCGGCTCCCAGGAAGCTTCTTTTCTTTTCTTTTTTTTGGTTTTGGTTTTGGTTTTTTGTTTTTGGGTCATACCCAGCAGCACTCAAGAGTTACTACTCCTGGCTCTGTGCTCAGAAATTGTTCCTGGCAAGGCACGGGGAATCATACGGGATACAAGGATTCAAACCACTGTCCATCCTGGATTGGCTGCTTGCAAGGCAAGCACCCTTCCACTGTGCTATCTCCTCAGCCCCACATTTTTTTATTTTTGAGAATTCACAATTAAAAAAATAATCAACAATTTTAGCTCAGATCATTATTAGGTTATTTAAAATGTTTTTATTTGTTTTTAGGTGGGTGTGGGGGCCACACTCTGTTGTGCTCAGGGCTTACTCCTGGCTCTACTCAGGTATCACTCCTGTCTGGCTAGGGATGGGGAACATATGAGGAGCCTATGTGCAGTCGCCCTATTTGCTGTGCTATTGCTATGGCCCCCATGTTTTTAGAGGACCTAGTAATCTATTTCCAAAGAAAATTGGACAACAGGTAGTTAATTGACTAAAGGCAAGGTTAAGGTTATGCAGCCATTTATAAAAATAAGAAAATTCTTTGTTTTTGTTTCATTTTGCACTATCGCTCCAGCCCCAAGAAAAATAAATTCTTAAACCTATTTGTCATTCAAGGTCATCTAGTAGCTTTGTATGTGCTTATAATTGTAAAACTGATGAATCAGACATTTATTGACTATCTGTATAAATCACTTAACACATTTATTTCTAAAATTGATGACTATCACTGTGAAAAATAGCATTGATTTTTAGAGTACAAAAGATATCTAATAAGAATGCATTAAAATGTTTTTGTTATTCTCTAGCTAAATAGAAAAATGCACTTCTGGGGCCAGAGTGACTACTATAGTGGATAAGACGTTTGCCTTGCATGAGGCTGATATGGCTTTGAGCCCCGGCATGCATTCCTTTTGGTCTTCAGTGCCAGCTAGGAGTGTCCTGAATGGTGAGCCACCAGGAGTAACTGCTGAGCACTGCTAAAAAGCCCCCCCCCCAAAGAAAAATGTACATTTGTAAAAGTTATATACATTATAGTTTGTAGAATGTGTGTTGATTATTTCTTTTTCCTGTTAATCTATCCAGCATTATATCTACTAATTGGATATTTGACTTAGGAAGGGGAGTTATATACAGGTAACCCACAGATTGAACCAGGTCCTTCTGCCTATAAAGCTTGGTTCTAGCCCATTGACCTATTTATCTGAACTTAAAGTATTAATTAATAGCAGGGAGGGAATGGAGAATGGTAAGGAACTAAAACTTCAGGCTACTGTATAATTTTAACTACGGTATATTATTTTAACTTTAAATTATATTTAAACTTTAAACTATATTTAACTATATTTAAATTAAATATAAAACTATATTTAACTTTTGGGGACGAAGTGATAGCACAGTGATTGCACAGTGATAGCACAGTGATTGCACACGGACAACACAGACCCCCACAGAATCCTGGCATCCCATATAGTTCCTCATGCCTGCCAGGAGTGACTTCTGAGAACAGAGCCAGGAGTAACCCCTGAGCACCGCCTGGTGTGACCCCTCCCCCCCAAAAAACCCCCCAATTCTATTTAACTTTAAACTGTATTACTTAACTTTAATTAAAATAAAAACATTATTTTGTGGCTGGCTTCCCCTAACTGTGCTTAGAGACCTAAATGCTGCTTCCAGGGATGTTAGCTTTGCTGTTTGGGCTTGCCCAGTCAGTTCTACTGGTGCTGGGGACCACCGGGGCTACACCTGGTGATGTTCCAAGGGTTTCATAGTGCCAGGGATTGAACATGAGGTCTGGTGCTTACAAGTATGACATCTTTGAATATCTCTTTAAGCTATTTCTCTTTTTCTTCACTAACTTAGCTATAGAAAAACGTGATAAACAGGCATGTTTTTATTAATCTGCTATTTCTCCTAGTTTGGCCTTATTTTCATATAATAAATATATATATATATATACATACATACACACACACATATATATATATATATTGGTTTTTGGGTCACACCTGGCAGTGCTCAGGGGTTACTCCTGGCTCTATGCTCAGAAATCGTTCCTGGCAGGCTCAGGGGATACCAGGATTCAAACCACCGACCTTCTGCATAAAAGGCAAACGCCTTACCTTCATGCTATCTCTCTGGCCCCTGTATAAAATATTTTTAATTAATTGATTGAAACTTTGATAGGCCTTTTCTACCTTTGAAGGTAAATCTGAGATAAAAGGTTCTGTTGAAATATTTTGGCCTCTTCCATATATATATATATATATATTAATCTAAAGTTTTTTTGATACATTACTTTATAACATTTCAATTATGCATCATTGTTGATCCTTCTCCATACACATATTTCCTGTGTCCTGATTTATCAATCTCTTTTCCCCTTTCCCTTTTTATTTATTTATTTATTTATTTTTTACAAGGCTTTTACTGTAATATTTTAGGTACATAGTGACATTGAATCAGGGCCAATCCCACCATCAATGCTGTCCTGTGTCTAGCCTGTAGATTGGATATCAATTCTGTTGTCGTTGGCTTTGGCTTTCATGTTTGAGTCTGATTTTGTTTTTTTGATTGTTTTTTGTTTCTATTTAATGTTCATACGGCTGTTTGGTCTTAGTACCTTCCATTATTTCTCCTTCAATTTGTTAGGCGGAACAAGATGGTTCAAGTTATGAGGTTCTGTTCAATATTTATTTTGAAATTCTGCCAAGTATTGGGAATGAAGTGCCTTTCTAAAATAGATACATGTATATCTTGTAATTCCTGATAATCACTTTAGAAATATTCTGATTTCTTATTTTTCTTAAGTGAATCACTCTTTTAAAATGGCATTTCCTGCATAAACAGATTTTTACTTTTAGTCGTTTTCTAACTTAATACATAAAAACATTTTATAAACATTTGCATAAAAACATTGTGCAACTGAATCAGGTGAGAAATTAATTCATGTATTTTCAGTGGGAAAATAAAAGAAATATAAGTAGTTTAATGCTATTTATAGAATGCATAAGATGTGATATTTGCTTAAATTTGAGGATTGCTAGTTCTTGTTATTCTTCCCGCAGTAATCACTCTTCTTTCTTTCAGTTTTGGTGCCATATTGAGCTGTGCCCAGGGCTTTCTCCTGACTTTGCTCAGGGGTCACTCATGGCAGGCTTTGGGGACCATATGTGGTACTGTGGACTGAACGTCCTTTTGGGGGAGATTATGGTTTGGGCCACACCAGGAACTGCTCAGGGTTACTTTGAAATTACTCCTGGCAGTTCAGAGGATCATACGGGATGTCAAGGATTGAACCTGGGTGCAGTGCAAAAGCCCTACCAGCTAGGCTATCGCTTCAGCTCTGATTTTTTTTTGAATGGTCTTCCTTTTGCTTTTAGTTTTTTATTTATAATTTTTTTAACATGCAAAAAAATGTATTAACTTTATTTTAGCTACTGATAGTCCTTTGTTATAATTTTTTAATAGAAAGTAGATACTTTTATTGTACTTAATCTACTTTAGATTTCCTGGGTCTCTTTTATACTTTTTTTGATTTACAAATTTTTACACTTTCTCACAAATCTTAGTGGCTATTCTATTATGCATTACAGTAGTTATTCTGAACCAAAAACATTTGATACTTGGTGTTATTCTCTAAATATTTTCACTCTTTTGATCATTGATGTTATTATTAAAAATATTTGGGGGCCGGGCGGTGGCGCTGGAGGTAAGGTGCCTGCCTTACCTGCGCTAGCCTAGGAGACGGACCGCGGTTCGATCCCCCGGCGTCCCATATGGTCCCCCAAGCCAGGAGCAACTTCTGAGCGCATAGCCAGGAGTAACCCCTGAGCATCACCGGGTGTGGCCCAAAAACCAAAAAAAAAAAAAAAAAAAAAAAATTGGGGCCGGGCGGTGGCGCTAGAGGTAAGGTGCCTGCCTTGCCTGCGCTAGCCTTGGACAGACCTTGGTTTGATTCCCCGGCGACCCATATGGTCCCCCAAGCCAGGAGCAACTTCTGAGCGCATAGCCAGGAGTAACCCCTGAGCGTTACCGGGTGTGGCCCAAAAAACAAAACAAAAAAAAATTGAGAATATCAGCATTTCAGATTATTTTTAGATATGTATAAGAATACAACGGCAATTTACATATAACATTATAGTAACATATAGTTCTATATTTGTTATATAATTTTTGAGACTTAGTATATTTTTATATGGACTTTTGTTTGTGTTTATTTTGCAGGTCCTTCACAGGCTGGTCCAGGTCCTCAGTATCCTAATTATCCACAGGGACAAGGTCAGCAGTATGGGGGGTATAGACCAACACAGCCTGGACCACCTCAGCCACCACAGCAGAGGCCTTATGGATATGACCAGGTAAGTTATTTGACCAATCAGATGTGTCTCAGTGTTTGTTTAATTTTCACTTCTGTTTATGATACATGAATATTTGCTTTCAAGTTTCAATCTTTTTCATAAAATGCTAGCACAGTGAGTTCTTTCCTCCAACTTAGAAAACACCTCATCTCTTGATAACAACATTTAATCTACTCATTTATAGTGTCATCTGTTTCTCTCTGCCTTTTAGCTTGCATACTTCCCTTAGCTAATCTGAATGTCTGAAGCCCCTAATTTATGTTATCCTTCATATTTATTGCCTTGGAATCTGTGTTGTTATACTGAAGTATGCCAGTGCTCTTATTAGTGTTCATCTTCAGCATATCCACTGCAATTACTTTCTATCCATTGATATTCTTTCTCTTTAAATGTAAGATTAACACATTTTTGTTGACTCTTCCCATATAGCTGTCCATATCAAGTACTAGTTACCTTTTTCTCTTAATATATGTAAAGGTGTGTCTCATCCTCTGACTTACGGTATGTCTACAGTATTTTGATAGAATTTTCTTTTCATTTATGGGCCAAAACCCAGTAGTGCTGGAGCCTGCCCTGGCCCAGTGCTCAGGACCATCCATTGCTGGGAATGAATCTGAGGCTACTGCATGCAAAGCGTGTGCTCCAGCTTTTGACATCTTCGTGCTCTTTAACTTCTTTTTTTTTTTTTCATAACAAATTTCTGAGACTTAATCATTTGTCATTCTATTATGAATCTTCTTGTTTAATTCTGAATCGTGAAAATTATTATGTTGGCAATTTCTTTACTTTTGAGTTTTTGGTCTGTATCTATGCTCAGAACTTAACTTTGGCTCTGTACTCAGAGATCACTCCTGACAGCGATCATTTTGGTCCCCATCTGCAGTGACAGGAATCAAATTTTAGATTGTCTACATGCAAGGCAAGCCCCTTGTCTGTTGTACAGTACTGTTAATATAAGGTTACATACATGCTGTAACACCACACCCTCTACCAGAATGTCTGCTTTCCACCACCTGCATCTCAGCTCTCTCAACTCAATTTTTTCATTCACGGTCATTCTGGATGTCAGTCCTTTTTTGGGGGGTGGGGGTGGGGTCACAACCGGCAGCTCTCAGGGGTTACTCCTGGCTCTATACTCAGAAATCGCTCCCGGTAGGCTTGGGGGACCACATGGGATGCCGGGATTTAAACCACTGACCTGCATGCAAGGCAAACACCTTACCTCCATTTGATCTCTCTGTCCCCATCAGTCCTTTTTTGATGTGTTGAATGCAGATGTTTTCTCCCATTCAGTTAGCTGCCTTTCAGGTTTAGCCCGTGGTTTCCCTCGTCCCCTTTAGTTACTGTGAATGTTTTTCAGACACACCATGTTCCAGCACCAATCAAAATAGTTTACTTTTGATTTTGTTGCCTTTGCCAATGGCATCATATCTTGAAAGACACCTTTTAAAATCTAGATTCTAGATTTCTTTAATCCACTTTGACTTTTGTGTAAGGCATGAGGTATGGATTCAGCTTTAGTTTTTTTCATGTGGTTGTCCAGTTTTCCCAGCATCATTTATTGAAGTGGTTTTCTGTGTTTCATTTCATGCTCTCAACTCCTTTGTCAAAAGTTAGCTGACCAGATATGAGGGTTTTCTTATTGGATATTCTATTCTAATCCATAGTCAGAGACTTTATTTTTATTTTTGTTTTGTTCATGGGCCACACCCTGTGGTGCTCAGGGCTTTCTCCTGGTTCTGTCTTTTAGGATCATTCCTGCCCGAAATGACCTCAAGCAGAGAGCCAAGAAAAGCCTTGAGCTGCATTGAGTTTTGCCCCAAAACAATATGTTTATTTATCAATAAACAGCAAATATATATAAGAAAATTTTAATTAAAAATATATATGTATTTTAACAAATCTTTTTTTCGGTCTTGTTTTAGACTAGTTCTCTAAAATCTGATGTCAGCATTTGTGTATTAGACATTACTGAACTCTCTTATTGAATTTTGCTACTTCATTAATTACCACATTATATTTGTACTTTTTCATTCATCTTCTGTCAGTCTTTAAGTCTACCGTATTAAAAGGAAGGAAGGAAAAGGAAACAAACTTTCCTTGATTTGTACGTACTAACTAGCTGTCTGAATACCTCTGCTAATTCTTTCTTGACAAAAGGGAAAATTCCTTCTTTTTTTTTTTTTTTTTTTTTGGGCCACACCCTTTTGATGCTCAGGGGTTACTCCTGGCTAAGAGCTCAGAAATTGCCCCTGGCTTGGGGGGACCATATGGGACGCCGGGGGGATCGAACTGCGGTCCTGATCCTTGGCTAGCGCTTGCAAGGCAGACACCTTACCTCTAGCGCCACCGCGCCGGATCCTTCTTTTTTTTGACCACACCTAGTGAGCCTCAGATGCTCCTGGCTCTGCACTTAGGAATCAACTCCTGGTGGAGCACTGGAACAATATGAAATGCCAGTATTGAACCTGGGTGGGCCCTGTGGCAGGCAAGTGCCCTACCTACTCTACTATCTCCTGCTCTGCGAGGCTCAAATTTTTTAGAAGGATAGACCACCCTTTCTTCTTTATCTTCTAGTTATCATTTTTAGTCCTCCCCACTTATCCCAAATAACGTTGATTCATAATAATAATTACCGTAAAGTTAAGTAGTTGTAAATTTTTCATACTAACATTAGTGATTTACATGCTAATATATGCGGTATCAGATTTTGGAGGGAGAACTTTTTCGCTGATTCTTAATCAGTTTAATTTAACCAATTTTCAGCAAACACTAGAAACACATTATAGTTCAGGTACTATTTTCTTCCTCAAAATATACCTGATTCCTTGTTATTTTGACCGCTGAGCTCCATGTGTTATGGAATGTACCTGAGATACTATATACTTCACTATATAAAAACCTTTGTTCTTGGTAGATGAAGTTTCCTTTGCAGTATGATAATAAGGTGTATGAATGCTTTTCTTAATTTCTGTTATCAAATGTGATTAAATAGCTAGCTAATTATTTTTTTATATTTATCTTTTAGGGACAGTATGGAAATTACCAGCAGTGAGAAAGTACTTACATTCCAATAGCCAGTATCTGTTAGTAGCCATATGGTCACCTCAGCACTGTGGACATCTCCTTGTGAAGAGATCCTTCCATTCCGTCTAATTTTTGAAGAAACCTTGTGGATAAGAGGCTGTTTCGTTAGTAAACAGCCTTTGTGGCTTAGACTTAAAAGATTTTAGTAGCTCAAAAAATACTCCTGATTTCACATTTCTACTCTAGATGGCAACATTGGACAAAAAATACATTGACATAACCAATTTGAAATGATTTTGAAACTGTGTTTCAAATGGACTGTTACAGACTGAAAAGTGTTCTGCTTTGTATGTTTATGAAGGTTAAGGAAATTTAATACTTTTCCACAGATTCTTTTGTAAGGGAAGAGGGAAATGTACACTTTTTACAACAGCAATATTTTGTATATTATGTTTATTTCTTGTGATGAATATGCAAGGCGGTACACTACACACTGGACAGAATCAGAAATCCTCTGTTAATATAGATTGGAGCATGGTAGATGCTTGTGTTGGTCTCAAAATGGTGTACTACAAAGATAAAGGTGAGAGAAAAGACAAAGCACACCATGTGTCCACGGTTAGGCTCTTTAGAGGAAGTTCAGATCCCTTTGTTAGATGATCAAAGGCACTGTGATACAGTTTTGAGTACAAAGACATTTTTTTAAAAAGCTTTCCAATTTTGTGAATTATAAAACCTTTTTATAAAGATCATTTTTATAAGTTTTAAAATACGCGGCAATAAGTACTTCATGTTGGATTTGAAAATATGGTAACAGTTTTATGTAAATGAAGTAATCCTCTCCTAAGATAGCAATAACTGAAAGGAAGTGGTAATTTACCTGGTTTGATTAATCAGTGTATTTAGTAAGTAAAACTGAAGTATTTTATAATGCATATTAAAAGAGGGATCAACGTGCATTCAGTAGTATGATTTGAAATTTGGAGAGTGATCGATGTATGTAAGGGAATAGTTCAGGAGAGCTTACATCTCATTTCAACTTTTTCAAGTGGAAGTAATACCATTTATAATAGGGCACTTATAAGTTTATCTTTTACGTTCATTAATAAAACAAACACAGATGTTTAGGGAAATGATTATTAATGAGGTTTATTTTCATCTGTATTAAAAAATAGAGATTGAGATTGCATTCTTGATCACTTTATTAGCATGCCATATTTAATCATTAGTTGGGACTGTCCTGTGCCTGATTATTTTAGCCAAAGTCAGGGATGTTGCATTTGGCTGGAAATCATGTATTGAAAAGTTTATAACCACAACTATTTAAACATAAACTGAAAACAACTAGCCCAAAGGTAAGTTGCTATTTTCATCACAGTTGCCTATGCCCAGGGAATAAAATGTATTCTTTATAATTGAATTGATTTTTTTCCACCTCTAACTGGAAACAAACAGAAGGGGTGCCATAAATTTGAATAAGCAAAATACATTGTTCTCAACATACTGTAATCAAAAGGAGGAATTTCAGTGTGTTTCTGTGTGTGTATGAGAGAGAGAGTGTTTTAAAAAAGTCAGAATTGTTTTTTTCAACTTGATCAGTTGAAAATGGACATCAGGTTTAAGCAGACAAAATATGGACAGCCTTATTGTGATCGAAATGCTTATAGGTTCTGTGCCAATTTTCCACCACTGTGTACTTTGTTGCTATTTAAAACTGTATCAACTCTAACTGAAGAATAAATTATTTGTGATTTTAATTTTCTCATTTGTTTCTTTAAATTAGATCTCTTTGACTCTGTTGTTTTGTCTGGAGACTATGCTGTGGGTTTTTATATAAGTTAGTCCAGTATAATAGACTATTTTTGTATTCTAGGACTTTATCAAAATTCTCTTGCCATGCCCAAGTTAATTAGAATTAACTGTTCAGTAATCAGCATGTTGTGTGGGCTGTTTGTTACGGAATTTTTTTCTGTGAAAATGAAGTCCATGAGGCTATAATCAAGATGACTGAATTAGATAAATGAGTTGCAGAGACAAAATTGTACTGAACCCAACCTGGTGTAGATATGTTATCTCATTTGAAATAAGCTCAACTGACATTAAGAAATAATTTGTCTTGCCAACCCATCTTCTGTTGTCTTATTCTCCTTTTAATGGAAACTAAAATTGCAATTTTAATAAGCAGAATTTCCTCTAGGACTTTGTTCCTGGAGACTAGTGCATTTGCAAGGTTTAATTGTTTTATAACAGTCCTATTTCGTAAAAGTTTTTAATTGGTGGTGACAAAAATTACCTTATTCCTTTGATACTTAGTAAGAATAACTTTACCAGTAACATTTACTAAATTTGACATTCCCATGTAGAACATATATTTTTTTTAGTGACATAACATAACATACAATATAATTGATATAATAATCCATGTAAGTCAAAGAAAGTTTCTGATTAAAAACACAATTTTTTTCCATAATAACATATCTTTCACAGTAGTATTTTAGGTACATATTAACATTGAGTCAGGGGAATACCCATCACCAACTATGTCCTCCCCCCATTCCAGTTCCCTTTCTACAACCCATATACCCCACCATCACACCCCGGGCTGCTAGAGTAGGTGGACCCCTCTTTGTCTGGCTTACTATTAGTGATCACATATCTCTTTGGTCCTTGAACCCTCCCTTGTTTCCCCCTTTATTTAAGAGGCAGAGCTAGAAAAGTCGAGGTATGTGGTTTTGCTTGAAGGAAAGAAAAGCAGTAGATTAGGGTACAAAATAAGAGGGAAAAAAAAAGAAGTCAAAAGTCAAATACGCTGAAAATGGGCCGAGTCCCTCTAGAGGCTTCCAACCTCAGTTGAGGATGTGAAAAAGGTAATTGAAATACCACAACAATACAGAAAAAAATATCAAATTAAATAACTGGTGAGCACTACAGCAATAAAGACAGGCACCACACAATAGTCTCGGTTCTGAAACCAAATCATGCTCGAGTGCAAAAAAAAAAAAAAAGAAAAAGAAAAAGACAAGACAAAATAAAATAAAATAATATTGGAGACATCAACCGTAATCTCCACACCAAAATAGACATAAAAAAAATCGATCAATCGGTAAATAAACATGTGGAAAAATGATTGTTTTGTGCTTTTTTTTTCTCCTTTTCTTTATCCCCCTGCATAGGCACAGTAACTATTGGGGATATTGTAGAGGGAATTCCCTTGACCTAGGAGATACAGGGTTTCTCCACCCCTGAAGTACACTGTCATGGGATTAACTCTAGACTCCTTGCATGATCATTTACTCTCCCATTGCTGCTTTCATGGTGTGTGGAAGACTTCTGCTTTGTCTTGGATGGTAAAATCAGATCTGTTTCTAGAGATCTTGGCTCAGGGAATGGAGTTTATGAAGTCTTTCTTTGTGGTTCTAGCAGTTATGTTTCTTCAGTGTCATTTTAATCCATCTTCTGTAGTTGGTGTTCTTGGTTGTTATGTTGCTCCTAGACTGGAGCCTGGGATAAAGTCTTTCATTATGCTTCCGGAAGACCCGTTCAGTTGCGGTTGTCTCAGTCAGACTACTGGAATTGGAGCTCTTGTTTGTTGAACAGATCGTATACCAAAAGCTAGGCTAGAGCTTTTTGTTGCTGTTGTTGTTGTTGGTCCCTGGATGCGTACAGTCCAGTCTTGGTTGCAACAACCAGTCGTCTGTATATAGCGATCTTGGCTTTTGCACATATCAAAGGGTGACCTGTTTTCTGATTTTGTCTTATTGATAGCTGATGAGGAAAGACAACTTGCTCTTAGATCAAGTTGTTCCCATTTCCTCCTTGTCGGGTTATCAATTTAGAACTGGCTCATGTTGGTGTCAGAGCAGCGTTGTAAATGCCCTGGAGGGGATTTGGTTCCTGGAGCTGTTGCGGAGAACTCTGTCATATCTATGTCTGGGATCCAGGAGTTAAGGCTGAACGGTCAGTGTCTAGTTCCCTGGAGCCTAAGTTGTTTCCACATGACATACATTCAGGGTGGGAGATGTCCCTGTGTAGTAAACAAGTATGAGTTCTTATCCCTAGTAGATAAGACATATATTTTAAAATTAAAATTTTCTTTTATCAAAAGGTATTATGTGGGCCTCTCATTGTTAGAGGGCAGCCCTGTCACCACACACAAGTAATAAATAAAAAATGTTAACTATATTATGATATATCCTGGTTCTGCACTCAGGACTTACTCCTGGTGGGTTTGGCGTAACATATGGAATGCCGGAAATTGAACCCCAGGTCAGCGCATGCAAGGCAGTCACCATACCTGCTGTGCTATCTCTCTGACCCCTGGCACCTTGTTTTTAGTGGAAAGTTTTAATATACCAGTATGAAGTATGAAGGTATGTAATGAACTCTGTGTATCAATAGTAGAGCTGCTTTTATGGTGAGTTTTCTGATAGGTACGCTCAATCCACAATGTGTAGCAAATTTCTATCATTTAATTATTTTAGAAGTATCCTACAAAAGTAGTTGTCAACCATTATTAGTCTCTTAACTGGTGCCCACCCGCAAGTGTAAAAAAGAAATTGAAAACCACTGGTATAAACAACATTTTTTTTCAAACACACTTCAGACTTTAAGGACACTTTCTGCTTCTCAATTCCTGTACTTTTAATTTAGTGAAAATGAGCTAGAAATGGTCTTAGAATCTGTACACCTGCCTTTTCTATAATCTTAAAGCCATTTACATTAAATAATTTAAATACCAACCAATATATTGTTTAGAATATGAACATTACATTCTCTGTAATTTTCATCTTGTAAAGATAGCAGTTTGATTTTAACATTTCTTCCAATTTGGTTTTTTACATTATGTAAGCCAACATAGGGTTATTTTTTAAACAAGAACAATTAAGTGGGGCTGGAATACAATGAGCAGGGTGCTTGCCTTGCGTGTGACCAATCTGGTCCTCTCCGGCATCTCTTATGGTCCCCCAAGCTCTCCTTGGAATGATTCCTGAGTACAGCGCCAGGAGTAACCACTATTTCACCAGGTGTGACCCCAAAACAAAACAAATGGAACATTTGAGTAAAATACTCAATAACAGAATGACCCCCATTCTGTTATTTTTTGCTGTTGCAAAAAGAGCTTTCATAAAGTATCTGATAAGCCTTTTGTGAGATATATTGCTTATTTGGCGCTTTTATATAGTATATCTGTATAGTTTTGTTTGTTTTGTTTTGGGGCCACACCCGGTGGTGCTCAGGGGTTACTTCTGGCTCTGCGCTTAGAAATTGCTCCTGGCAGGCTCGGTGGACCATATGGGATACCAGGGATCAAATTGGAGTCTGTCCCTGGTTGGCTGTGTGCAAGGCTAATACCCTACCACTATACTATCACTCTGGCCCCTGTATAGTATATATATATTTTTGGAGTGGGATTACACCCAGCGGCGCTCAGGGATTACTCCTGGCTCTGTGCTCAGAAATAGCTCCTGGCAGACATGGGGGGGGGGGGGAACCACATGGATTGCCAGAATTGAACCACCGCCTGTTTGAATCAGCTGCGTGCAAGGCAAATGCCCTACCACTGTGCTATCTCTCTGGCCCTCTTTTTTTCCCTTTTACTTTATTGATTGATTGATTGATTTTTGGGTCACACCCAGCAGCACTCAGGGGTTACTCCTGACTGCATTCAGAAATTATCCCTGGCTGCCAGGCTGGGGTCCATATGGGATGTCAGGAATCGAATCCCTTTCGTGATGGCCACAGAGAAGGCAAACACCCTATCACTGTGCTATCTCTCTGGCCTCTGTATAGAATATTTCTATATAGCATTTATATCTTAAACACGACACTTAACTTGAACTTCTTTTTAAAAGGGCCAGAGAGAAAGCCCAAAGGATAACATTTTTTGCATGCAGGAAACTTAGGTTCAAAACCCACCATTGCATGGTCTCCCAAACACTTCTAGGTGTGAGCCCTGAGCAAGATATGTTAGGATTAGCCCTTGAATAGCCCTGTGTACCATGGGCTACGGCCCCATGATTTCATAAAATCAGAAACAAGTAAACAAAATGTTCTCTTGAAAGGACATATTCTAAGACCTACTAGAATCGGGGAAAAATAAACCACATTCTAGTAGGTCTTAGAATATGCTGGCTCAGAATTTAGTTTGAATTATGTTTATTGATTTGTAAGTTCAACATTTTTGTTTTTGTTTTGTTTTGGGGTCACACCCGGCAGTGCTCAGGGGTTACTCCTTGCTCTATGCTCAGAAATTGTTCCTGGCAGGCTTGGGGGATCACATGGGATGCTGGGATTTGAACCACCGTCCTGCGTCTACAGCAAACACCCTACCACTGTGCTAACTCTCTGGCCCCTCTGAACATTTTTTAATGCTAATAGCAGTACGATCTCTTGTCTATTTTTTTTTTTTTCTGTTGAGATACCTGTTGGGTAAGAAAGGGGAATGCCTATGTTCAAGTGTGTATAATTGTAACTTTATGTACACATCTTTTTCTTTTATCTTGCACATCTGTTTTGTTTCTTAACTTTGGATATGATTCTTCGTATTTATGTTGTAAGATCCTATTTTTGTCAGTTTTATAGTTTCTTGTACTTTCAACTATAGGTTTCTAAAACATTTTCCATTTCTAAAATATGCTTTCATTTTTCTAAGACTTACTGTACATGGTATAATTTAAGCATCATTCTTTTTTTTTTTTTTTTTTTTGGTTTTTGGGTCACACCCTGTGACGCTCAGGGGTTACTCCTGGCTATGCGCTCAGAAGTTGCTCCTGGCTTCTTGGGGGACCATATGGGACGCCGGGGGATCGAACCGCGGTCCGTCCTAGGCTAGCGCAGGCAAGGCAGGCACCTTACCTCCAGCGCCACCGCCCGGCCCCTAAGCATCATTCTTTTCCTTATTTAGAATAGCATGCGATTCAGCATCATTTACTCAATAAAATAATTTTAGGTGCTACTTAGTCTTTATTTAAAACATTAGTTACAGTTATAGCATGTTTGATTTATATAATTTCAAAGAAAAATTGGATTCATTTAAGTGTGGCTACTTCATTTAATTAACAAAGTTGTGAGTTACTTGTTTTTTATTGTGTGAGAATTAAATGCCTTTTTAAAAAGTTTTTTCTTCTTCTTTTTTTTTTTTTTTTTGTTTTTTTTTTTGGACCCAGCAGTACTCAGTGCTTGCTTCTGGTTCTGAGCTCAGGAATCAGTCCTGCTAGGGCTGTGGGGGATGATATGGGTTGCTGGGGATTGTATCTGGGTTGGCTTCGTGCAAGACAAAGTACCCTATCCACTATAGTATCACTCTAGCTTCCCGTTTTTCATTTTGTGGGTTAGGGCCCATTCCCAGCTGTGCTCAGAGCTTACTACTCGTGAGGTTAGGGGACTGTATGTATTTCTGGGGATTGAACCTGGACTAACTGCCTATAAGAAGAGACCTTCCTTTCTGTACTATCTCAGGCCCCTAGGTTCTTTTTGTTGTGTAAGAAGTTAACTGTAAGGGTATACTGAAAAACTTAAGAGGGTTATCAGAAGTATTTTTATATAGAATGGCTAGAATTTCTTAGAGATTTTTAATAAAGCTTTGACACTTTATTTTTTTCTACTGCACTAATTAACTCCATAATAGCCCCAAAGTTTCACAGTTTGATTACCTTTTTTGGTTCTCCACCCCTCTCTCCCTTTGTGGTAATGGCTCAGTACCACACATACTTGGTGCTTACTGGAGGTCACACATCTGGTTATAAGGTACTTGAGTTTACTTTGGCTGCAGTACTTAATATGTGTCACAGGTTTTTTGTGCCAGTAAGTACTCATTTTATGTTGTAGTCAGGGACCCTAAGAGTATGATATCAAGCTCTAGCCCTGCAGAGGGGCCAGTGCGGGGGGTTGGTACTCTGCTTGCAGCTCAACTGCTCCTCAGTGAGCTATCACCAGAACTCCACATCTTATTGTTTAAAGCTCCAAGAAAGATGTAAACAAAAAAAAATTTTTTTTAATCAAAGACTTATAGGGTAGGGCTGGAGTGATAATACCAGGCTTGCCAGGGTACTTGCCTTGTACTCTGACCTGCGTTTGATCCTCACCACCCATATGGTCTCCTGAACTCTGAAAGGATTGATCCATGAACACAGACTGGGAATGAGCCCTGAATACTGCCAAGTGTGGCCTAACACTTTGCCTCCCCTAACACACAGTTATGCTGCTGTTCCTTTAGGCAGAAAAGGCAATCTTCCTGCCTCCGTTTCAAGAAGGCTTCAGACTTATTAAGCCTGGACTAGTCTACTTGGCTTTTTTCTACATTAAAAACTTCTTTTTTTTTTTTTTTTTGGGTGATGGGGATATTGCACTGATGAAGGTTTTTTTTTGGGGGGGGGGTACTATACTATTTTTATTTTTTATAATTATTTAAACATCGTGGTTACAAACATGATTGTATTTGGGTTTCAGTCAATACAAAGAACACCCCAGTGAAGGGTTTTTAAATTAAAACCAAATTTTTTTTTTTGTAAATTTCTCTTTTTTGTTTTTTGGGTCATACCCGGCAGCGCTCAGGGGTCACTCCTGGCTCTACGCTCAGAAATCGCTCCTGGCAGGTTTGGTGAACCATATGGGATGCTGGGATTTAAATTTCTGTATTTAGTTACTTTTTTTTTTTTTTTTTTTTTTTTGGTTTTTGGGTCACACCCGGCAGTGCTCAGGGGTTACTCCTGGCTGTCTGCTCAGAAATAGCTCCTGGCAGGCACGGGGGACCATATGGGACACCGGGATTCGAACCAACCACCTTAGGTCCTGGATCGGCTGCTTGCAAGGCAAACGCCACTGTGCTATTTCTCCGGGCCCTTTAGTTACTTTTGACTGTTTGCCAAGTAACTATTTAACTGCCTCCACTGCATCTAGGTGTGATCATAGGATTCAAGTTCAGTGTGATGAGGGTGAGCTGTAGAGATGTTTAACTTTATAGTGTATTCCAGGGATGGAGCAATAACACAGCAGATAGGGGCTTGCCTTGCATGTGGCTGACTTGAGTTTGATCCCAGATATCTCAAATGATCTGAGCCCACCAAAATCATCCCTGAGCTCAGAACCTGAAGTAAGCCCTGAGTACAGCCAGCTGTGTCCCAAAAACAAAAGTAAAAGGGTGTTCCATTTTCCTTTTCATTACCATGGCTTACATGACATCCACAGAGGGTTTTTGCCATATAGAAATGTATGCTAAAGTGTTTCTCGAATTTATAGGACTCTTCTGTACTTGTTGGCCTCCCAGTCTTTTTTTGTTTGTTTTGGTTTTTGGGTCACACCCGGCAGTGCTCAGGGTTTTTTTCTGGCTCTGTGCTTAGAAATTGCTCCTGGCAGGCACGGGGGACCATATGGAACGCCAGGATTCGAACTGATGACCTTCTGCATGAAAAGTAAACACCTGCTTCCTGGGAGCCGGGAGTCTAGCAGGAGGAGGTTTGGCAGGCCCCCGTCATGCCGGAGGCCTGCTTGGCCAGGCCTAGGGGGGGTGCGGGACTTGGGTAACCCCAGCACCCTTCTGCCGCCTTGCTCCAGATCTCCAGGGCTTCCCCGGGCCACACGCCTGGGCAAGCCGGTGAGTTGGGTCCCTTGGTGGAGCTTGAAGGTACCCTAGGCCTTCCCCCACTATCCATGCGGCTCCTTAGGGAGGGTCTGGGTGGGGCTCTGAACTTCTGGTCTCCCAGCTTCTTGAAGGATCTCTCCTCCCTGGGAGCCGGGAGTCTAGCAAGAGGAGGTTTGGCTGGCACTGGTAATCTCTGTCCAGTCTACATTTTCAAAATTGCGCGGGGGCGATAGCCCCCGCGCGCACAAGAAACATTAATAGTACTCTCACAAGAAACATTAATAGTACTCTCACAAGAAACATTAATCGTACTCTCACAAGAAACATTAATAGTACTCTCACAAGAAACATTAATAGTACTCTCACAAGAAACATTAATAGTACTCTCACAAGAAACATTAATCGTACTCTCACAAGAAACATTAATCGTACTCTCACAAGAAACATTAATAGTACTCTCACAAGAAACATTAATAGTACTCTCACAAGAAACATTAATAGTACTCTCACAAGAAACATTAATAGTACTCTCACAAGAAACATTAATCGTACTCTCACAAGAAACATTAATAGTACTCTCACAAGAAACATTAATCGTACTCTCACAAGAAACATTAATAGTACTCTCACAAGAAACATTAATAGTACTCTCACAAGAAACATTAATCGTACTCTCACAAGAAACATTAATCGTACTCTCACAAGAAACATTAATCGTACTCTCACAAGAAACATTAATAGTACTCTCACAAGAAACATTAATAGTACTCTCACAAGAAACATTAATAGTACTCTCACAAGAAACATTAATCGTACTCTCACAAGAAACATTAATAGTACTCTCACAAGAAACATTAATAGTACTCTCACAAGAAACATTAATAGTACTCTCACAAGAAACATTAATCGTACTCTCACAAGAAACATTAATCGTACTCTCACAAGAAACATTAATAGTACTCTCACAAGAAACATTAATAGTACTCTCACAAGAAACATTAATCGTACTCTCACAAGAAACATTAATCGTACTCTCACAAGAAACATTAATAGTACTCTCACAAGAAACATTAATAGTACTCTCACAAGAAACATTAATAGTACTCTCACAAGAAACATTAATCGTACTCTCACAAGAAACATTAATAGTACTCTCACAAGAAACATTAATAGTACTCTCACAAGAAACATTAATCGTACTCTCACAAGAAACATTAATCGTACTCTCACAAGAAACATTAATCGTACTCTCACAAGAAACATTAATAGTACTCTCACAAGAAACATTAATAGTACTCTCACAAGAAACATTAATAGTACTCTCACAAGAAACATTAATCGTACTCTCACAAGAAACATTAATCGTACTCTCACAAGAAACATTAATAGTACTCTCACAAGAAACATTAATCGTACTCTCACAAGAAACATTAATAGTACTCTCACAAGAAACATTAATCGTACTCTCACAAGAAACATTAATAGTACTCTCACAAGAAACATTAATCGTACTCTCACAAGAAACATTAATCGTACTCTCACAAGAAACATTAATAGTACTCTCACAAGAAACATTAATAGTACTCTCACAAGAAACATTAATCGTACTCTCACAAGAAACATTAATCGTACTCTCACAAGAAACATTAATAGTACTCTCACAAGAAACATTAATAGTACTCTCACAAGAAACATTAATAGTACTCTCACAAGAA
The DNA here is from genome assembly GCF_024139225.1 of Suncus etruscus. Classification (NCBI taxonomy): domain Eukaryota; kingdom Metazoa; phylum Chordata; class Mammalia; order Eulipotyphla; family Soricidae; genus Suncus; species Suncus etruscus. The sequence continues at coordinate 154,197,783 of NC_064850.1, read as the reverse complement.
ACATTAATCGTACTCTCACAAGAAACATTAATCGTACTCTCACAAGAAACATTAATAGTACTCTCACAAGAAACATTAATAGTACTCTCACAAGAAACATTAATCGTACTCTCACAAGAAACATTAATCGTACTCTCACAAGAAACATTAATAGTACTCTCACAAGAAACATTAATAGTACTCTCACAAGAAACATTAATAGTACTCTCACAAGAAACATTAATAGTACTCTCACAAGAAACATTAATCGTACTCTCACAAGAAACATTAATAGTACTCTCACAAGAAACATTAATAGTACTCTCACAAGAAACATTAATAGTACTCTCACAAGAAACATTAATAGTACTCTCACAAGAAACATTAATAGTACTCTCACAAGAAACATTAATAGTACTCACTATCATTGAATTATTTTTATGTATGCAGAATGTCCATTTTGTACTCTGCCCTTTTGCATACCCCTTCATAAGTTCATATTTCTCTTTAACTTCTTTAACTCCTATCATCATTACTCCTTTTTTACCCTTTCTAACTTAAGTACTGTTGAGTCCTAAGTCACAGACCAAAGTGGTGCCCTAGAGTTAACACCCACCCAACTATTTTAAAAGGCATAAAAAGGACACATATCTTTTCAACATTTTATGGGTGTTTTCTTTGACGGCTATAACTTTTGCTAAATACTTTCTTATACAGTGATGATCCCCCCCCCCCCATGTTTTTTATCTTCTCTTTGTGAACTGCTCAATATGGAATTTGGTGTGAAAGAATCCCTCAGTTTAATACTTATGTTTGAACCAAGTCATGGGTCTTGTTGGAAATGTTCTTATGCCCCCATATATCTGATAGCACCACGTGGCTTTATATCTTGTTTGCGTAGGCACACTAACATGGGAAAATACTATACATACCAATAAGTTCTTATCTAATAGAAATGGGAACACACAAATCTTGTAGTGCAATGAGACCTTACACCCTGAACATTGACATAAAGACCTGGCACAGGCCTCAGAAGAATGGGCATTCTCCATTTACCCCTTGATCTACAGAAGACATTTACAAAAATCCAAGGTTGTATATAACATCACCCGGAGGCATTCCTGTACCAGGGACGACCATACAGCTGCTCTGACATCGATCTACTCAAAAGAGACACCCCTTAACACTGAGAAGAAAACAAGAACAATAACCTGCTTACTGGACAGGGCTTGCTGTATTGCCCCTTTATGGTGAGGTTTGTCTATAACATCACCTGGAAGCAATCCTCTACCACGGAAGACCCTACCACTGCTCAGACATCGTCCTGCTCAAAAGAGACTTCCCTTAACACTGAGAAGACTTAACAACAACAACCTGCTTACAGGACAGGGCTTCCTGCATTGCCCTTTCATGGTGAGGTGAAACGAGAAGGCACTCCACATCATGACTTCAATGTAGGACATGCAGATTCCAGAATCTTTAATACAGAAACATGAAACCAACAACAGAGACTGTGTGATAAGTGTGTTGGCGCTACGGACAATGTCTTGGAGCGAACGATAACTTTCCTGAGGCCTAGAGCTGGTCTTTTGCCAGGAAACTTCAGGGGTAGGATCTCTTTGTATTTAGGCCAAGGTTATTCCTTTCCATGCCTCTCATATTTTGGTGGGCCTATGCAAACAACAATTGCCACTCTAACACCGTTTTTACTGTACTCCTTTGACTCTAATCCTTAAAACGCACCCACTTAAAATTTGAGGTTAACTTAAGCTAATATGCATGTACATGGAAATGTAAAAAATACTATGATTCTGATGTTTAAGGAGTTACGTAAGTTTGATGGCTTTAGATTGCCTTGTGTGCTGTTAAGAAATATTATAATGTGCTACAATCTGGGGACTTGAGGGAAAAAGTAATTGCACATGGATTCTGTTTTATTTATCTTAACTTTCTTTGGTGAAAGTTCAAAGTTAAGATATCAGCAAGGGGACTTCTGATAATTATGTTATGGGTGATTGTCCTTCCACTGTAACTTTACCTTATCCTCTTTCTTTGCATCTTTTGTTCTCATAATTCATAATAAAAAATAATTAAAAAAAAAAAAAGAAAAGTAAACACCTTACCTCCATGCTATCTCTCTGGCCCCGACCTCCCAGTCTTGTGTTGTGATCTTTCATTTACTTGATTTCCCCTCATGGAATATGTATTGAGTGAAAGGACCCTGATTGTAAAATGCGGCTTTCTGAAAAGAGCAGTATTGCTATACATAAAGTGCTCTAAATGGCCTATAGAAGCCTACTTAACTTCTTACAGAAATTGAGAGAAGTAATTATTTTATATTAAAACACCTTATTGTAAAAGCAGAAGTCTCTTAACAGACATATATTTTGGGTTGCTTGCTCTTTTTTGTTTGGGGTCCACACCTGGTGATGCTTGGGTTACTCCTGGCTATTTGCTCAGAAATTGTTCCTGGCTTGGGGACCATATAGGACACTGGGGGAATGAACCGTGGTCCATCCTAGGTTAGTTGCGTGCAAGGAAACGCCTTAGTGATTACGCTACTGCTCTGGCCCTAACAGACACACACACACATATACACACACACATACATATATATACATACATATCTGTATATATATACAGATATATATCTATGTTTTTAATTTTTATTGTGGTCGAAGTGAATTACAATTCTCTCACAGTAATATTTAAGGCACATAGTGACAATAAGTGAGGGGCATTCCCACCACCAGTGTTGTCCTCCCTCCACCCCTGTTCCCAGCATGCATCCCACATCCCCCTCCTTTATCCCCGTAATGCTAGTGCAACTGTTCCCCCCTTGTACAGCTTCTTGTAGATTGGGTATCAATTCTGTTGTCGTTGACTTTAGATTTGGTATTCATGCCCAACAGACATATTTTGAAAAAATTATGTCTTTAGGTTATTTCATTGCTGTATTCTTTAATTCACCTGGCAAGTAGTTCTCCAATCGGAAGAGCATTTTGGTCAACCATTTTATAATTTACTGGTGGTGGATGCTGTGGTATCATGGGACAATAGGAATTTTGGGAACATCATTTTATATGCGTTCTACCTTTGTTCAAAATGTTACATACCGCATGATCATTTTCTAAAGTAGTTGCCAAGCAATAGAGCTGTTGTATTATATTCCGCATGGAGTTAACATTTTTAGTGCAATCTTTTCCAGTCTTTTCCACTACCCCACAAACAGTGCTGGTACAATGCAGGGTAGGTGGGGCAGCACTTCAGGTGCAATAAGGGGCTGTCTTTTGGTTGAAGATAGATTTGTGGGGGAGGAGGGTACACAGTGACCTTTTTTCCTGAAAAGAGGCTATAGGCCAAATAAGTTTAGGAACTTCTGAGTTAATATAAATGTATGTGCATATTCTACTTTATTATTCATACTAGGGTTTTTGAAACTTTTCTTCCACTCCTGACCTCTTTTCACCTGAGAAATTTAAGAAAATTTATGTAACTCCAGATATATAGGCATGTAGAATAGGTAAAGTCAAGCATTTTTTTTTTTTTTGGTTTTTGGGCCACACCCATTTGACGCTCGGGTTACTCCTGGCTATACGCTCAGAAATTGCCCCTGGCTTGGGGGGACCATATGGGACGCCGGGGGATCGAACCGCTGTCCGTCCTATGGTAGCGCTTGCAAGGCAGACACCTTACCTCTAGTGCCACCTTCCCGGCCCCAAGTCAAGCATTTCTAATAGTCATAAAATTTATTTAAAACAATTTGGTTTTCGTTTGTTTTGTTTTTTGGGGCCACATCTGATGGCTTTCTGGGGTTACTCCTGGCTTTGCATTCAGAAATTGCTCCTGTTGGGCTTGGGTGGGGGGTGGGGTTGGCTACTTGCAAGGCTAATGCCACTGTGCATTAGTCGCTCTGACCCTTATTTAAAATAACTCTATTTAAATTTTTGTAACCATGGTGCTTAAATAAAGAAACTCATTAAAATAAATTATTGTAGGGAATGGAAAAGATAGATAACACAGCAATAGGGCATTTGCCTTGCACACGGCTGACCCAGGACAGAAGGGTTCAATCCTCAGCTTCCCATATGGTCTCCTGAGCCTGCCAGGATCAATTTCTAAGTGCAGAGCCAGGAGTAACCTCTGAACGCCACCAGGTGTGGCCCACCCCCAAAATAAAAACCATTATTGTAAATGCTATCTAAACTATAATCAAATTTAAAATTATTTTCTGTTTTCTTCTTAAATTAAGTACTATACTATTTAGTAATAGATTTAGTTAAATTTTTTTGGGGGGGGGGCCACAGCCATTTGATGCTCAAGGGTTACTCCTGGCTAAGCACTCAGAAATTGCCCCTGGCTTGGGGGGACCATATGGGACACCAGGGGATCGAACTGTGGTCCTTCCTTGGCTAGCGCTTGCAAGGCAGACCCTTTACCTAGAGCGCCACCTCTCCGGCCCCAGATTTAATTAATTTTAAAGAATTGGTAAATATGCTTTAGTTAGCTTTGGGTACTGTTCAGCTATAAATTTTTTTTAATATAATTTTTATTTTGATCATAGTGTCTTACATATTGTTGACAATAACATTTTAGGTACATATTTACATAAAATCAGGGGGGATTCCCATCCCCAAATTGCCCTCCCTACCCCTCCATTTTTGTCCTACCTCCCATTTCCTCTTCCCTCACCCCCAGGGTGGTTAGAATATGTGGTCCCCTCTGTATCCAACCCACTACTTAGTAGTCTTGCACCTGTTTGGTCTTGATGCTTCCCTTATCTCCCCCTCTAACTGTAGGCAGGACTAGCTAGTTCAAGTTGCGTGGTTTTGCCTGAAAAGGAGGAGATAAATAAACTGGGGTAAGAGTCTAATACTCCCAAAATGGGTGGAATCCTTCTAGAGGCTCTCATCATCGATTTGGGAGATGAAGGAGAGAAAGAAGGTGAAACACTCCACCAGTACCAAAAAAAGTGTCAATTATCCAGTGAGGACTCCAGCTATAACGATAAGCACCTCAAAAAACAGATGAAAAACAAAGCAAAACAAACAAACAAAAAACAAAACAAAAATAAACAAACAAACCAAAAACACGCCATGGTCTTGAAATAAGAAACATGGCATAGCACATAACGAAGGAAAAGAAAAGAATAGAAAAAAATAACTATAATTGGGGACAACAATTTCAATAATCACACCCAAACAGAGAAATCGACCAAAATAGATAGGTAAATAAAAATAATAATAACAATAATAAATGAAGGTAAAAGATATATATATATGTATATATATACATATATATATATAAAATACCAAGGTTTTGTGCTTAAAGACACCACCAAAAAAGAAAACTACAGACCAATCTCACTAATGAACATAGATGCAAAGATACTTAACAAAATCTTAGCAAACCGAATCCAACACTTCATCAAAAAGATCATACATCACGACCAAGTGGGATTCATACCAGGAATGCAAGGTTGGTTCAACATACGCAAATCAATCAATTTGATACATCACATCAACAACACGAAAGACAAAAACCACATGATCATATCAATCGATGCAGAGAAGGCATTTGACAAAATCCAACATCCTTTCATGTTAAAGACACTCAGCAAAATAGGGTTAGAAGGAACTTTCCTCAAGATAGTTACTGCTATATATGAAAAGCCAACAGCCAACATTATACTTAATGGCGAGAAACTAGAAGCATTCCCACTAAGGTCAGGAACTAGGCAAGGCTGTCCACTCTCTCCACTCTTATTCAATATAACCTTAGAAGTTCTAGCAATAGCAATCCGACAAGAGAAGAGAATCAAAGAAATTCAAATAGAGAAAGAGGAACACAAGCTATCTCTATTTGCCGACGATATGATATACATTAAAAACCCTAAAGAGTCCACAGTAAAACTCCTAGAAACAATCAGCCAATACAGCAAAGTGGCTGGATACAAAGTCAATACACAAAAGACAGTAGCGTTTCTATATACAAAAAATGAAGTTGAGGAGAGAGAGATTAAAAATACAATTCCATTTAAGATAGTATCAAAAAATATCAGGTATCTAGGAATCAACCTTACAAGAGAAGTGAAAGACCTATACCGGGAAAACTTCAAAACACTCCAGAAAGAAATTGAAGACGATCTAAAGAAATGGAAGAACATACCATGCTCATGGATAGGTAGAATTAACATAATCAAAATGACTATCCTACCCAAACTCCTATATAGATTTAATGCAATCCCTATCCAAATCCAGACACAATTCTTTAAAGAATTAGAACAATCATTTACAAAATTCATCTGGAATCACAAAAGACCCAGGATAGCCAAACACATACTGAAAAACAAGAAGCTGGGTGGAATCTTCTTACCTAACTTGAAACTATACTATAAAGCCATAGTAATCAAAACAGCATGGTACTGGAACAGAGACAGGACCTCAGACCAGTGGGTCAGGACAGAATTCCCAGACATAAACCCCCAGATATACAGCCAACTAATATTTGATAAAAGAGGCAAGAATCTGAAATGGAACAAAGAAAGCCTATTCAACAAATGGTGTTGGCACAACTGGAAAACCACATGTACGAAAGTGAAAATCAACCCATACCTCACTCCTTATACAAAAGTCAACTCAAAATGGATCAAAGACCTTGAAATCAGACCTGAATCTATAAAGTTTATTGAGAATAAAATAGGGAGAACACTCGAAGACCTATATATCAAAAAGGTCTTCGAGAATGGAGCACCAATGGCAAGAATCTTAGCAGCAAACATAAACAAATGGGACTACATCAAACTAAAAAGCTTCTGCATGGCGAAAGAAACCTTACTTAATGCAAGAAGACAGTTAACAGAATGGGAAAAAATCTTTTCACTAGACATATCAGATAAAGGGCTGATATCTAGAACTTACAAAGCACTCAGAAAACTGAGCCCCTCAAAATCAAATAAAGCCATAAAAAATGGGGAGAAGAAATGAATAGACACTTCTCTGAGGATGACAGAAGGATGGCTAACAAACACATGAAAACATGCTCACCTTCACTCATCATCAGAGAGATCCAAATCAAGACAACAATGAGATACCACCTTACACCAGTGAGGATGGCTCACATCAAAAATACTGAGAACAATTTTTGTTGGCGTGGATGCGGTATGAAGGGAACTCTCATCCACTGCCGGTGGGAATGCCCCCTAGTCCAACATCTATGGAGAACAGTCTGGAGAGTACTCAAAGAACTCAGAATTGAGCTCCCTTTTGACCCAGCAATTGCACTCCTAGGTATATACCCCCAAGTTGGAAGAATATTCATTCCAAAATACGTGTGCACCCCACTATTTATCGCAGCACTCAGTATAATAGCCAAATCTTGGAACCAACCGCGATGTCCAACAACAGATGAATGGATCATTAAGATGTGGTATCTATACACAATGGAATATTACATGGCAGTCAGAAATGATACAATCACAGATTTTGCAGCAACGTGGATGGACTTAGATCATGTTATGTTAAATGAAGTAAGTCAGAAGACAAAAGATAAACACAGAATGGTAGCACTATTCTGAAGCACATAAAACATACATCTCAATCACAACTAATACTTAACAATCAAATAACAGGGTCTAACAGGGTAGAAACTCCAATCACTGTAATAGTCAACATATACCTGGGAACAGTGCCCAAAACACATGAAAAAGGAACAACACAAACTCTCGACTACACATTATACCACAAAGAAAACAGCAACACCAGAACAGCAGCATAGAGAGAACAGGTACGTAATCAACCTTCTACAATAATGGCCCATAATCCTGTAGAGATCGTATACAGGAACACAGGTGAAGAATACCAAGGCAAACCACTGACTCCAATGGAAACATCCCATAAAACTACGTATTAATGCCTCTATCTTACTATATTTAAAATAACCTCTCAGCTTTTCTGTCCACAGGCGTTCTTGGATACAAAGGGCGGACAAGCTAAGATGACAACTCGGGATACCACACGAGATACCATACCCAGTTTGCACTACGAGATGGCCCTGAGAAAACTCTTTAACATACACTTTATCTCTAGGTTTACCTTCTTTTAGGGTTTCAAGCACGTGACCAGTCAGACCACCGAAGCAGTAACAGCGACGTACAGACCCAAACTACATGCTCTATTCACTGAACACATTCAAGCAAACCAGCATTCCCTTGCTATTTTCTCCTCTCTTCTCACCACTTTCTTGGTTATTTTTTTCTTTTCTATTCTTTTCTTTACTTTCTATCCTTTCTCTTCTCCCTTTCTTTCTAATATATTTTTCTCTTTTCTCCCTCCCTACCCCTTCCATACACCTTACCCTTTCCCCCCTCTGGAAATCCAACTATCCCTCCACCCCTCAATCCCATCCAGACCTCCCTCTATATTAAAACACTTCACCCTCATTCCTTAATCTATTAGGCAACAAGATCGACCTCCTACCCCAACGAACCAGTACCCAGCACCCAAGAGAAGGGACACCCAGTCAAACCCACACCTCGTCCCGGGCAAGTAAAGACAGCCAACTCCCCTGCGGACTCATGCTGCGAGGCCCTCCCTACCAACTCCCCCTAACGTGGACTGTTTCTTGAAACCGGACCTAGGTCCAAAAGTATCCCCAATGCAAGAACTCTTCCAAGACCTCCCTGCCGCAAATTTTTACCAACCTGAAGAAGGTCAGGGGGTGTGATAGGAAGATGCCTGGGAACCCACACATCACAAGAAAAACCCAAAAGACAATGGGAAAAACTGTACTTCCAACATAGGCATAAGACCTGTAATACACCACCTCGTTACCTGCTCTCTCCCAAATGTAAGGTAGTCTATTGCACCACTTTGGTCCTTTAAAAACTTCGCTAACTCATTTTAGTTCTTTTTTTTTTTCTCTTAAATTTATTTATTTATTTTTTTTAAATGTTGGTCCTATATATACATTTGCGAGCACATACATTTTTATTTACTTTATTTTATTTTATTATTATTATATATTTTTTTTTTATCATTTTTGGGTATGTGACCTGTGTCTGTTATCCCCTCTGTCCACCCCCAACCACACCGACAATACAATGTAGCTCCACCTCCCCCTGCAAAGACACACTAAATAATGGGGAAATCTTACATATAAAAAAAAGAGCTCTTATCTACTAGAGATAGGAACTCATAGTTGTTTACAATACAGGGGTATCTCCTACCTTGAAAATATGTCATGTGGAATCACTTAGACCTCAGATGATTAGATGCCAGTCATCCAGCCTTGAACCCTGGATCCCAGACATAGAATCGGCACAGCTCTTCACAACAGCTGCAGGAAACAAACTCCATCCGGGACAGCCTTAATACTGCGGGGTCAACAACAAGGGCCAGCGCTAACATGATATCCTGACAAAGAGGAAAATGTGAACAACTTGCCCTTAGAACAGATTAGCCTACCTTACCAGCCAACGACAAGACAAAACCAGAAGACTCGGCACTCTTTGGTAGGTCCAAAAGCCAAGATCGTGACTAACAGATGACTGGCTACTAGAACCACGACCAGACAGTATACATCTTGGGACCAATAAAAAAGCCCTAGTTTAGGGATAGAACTATGATTTGCACAATAAGCATGATCCCCAGTCCCAAAGGTCTGACAGAGACAACTGCAACAGAATGGGCCTTCTGGAAGCACAAAGAAAGACGCTAACCTAGGTGCCATCCTAGGTTCAGTGCAAAGACCAAGGTCACCAACCACAGAAGATGGACTAAAACGACACTGAGGTAACAGAACCTCCAGAACCACAAAGACTGACTTCACCATAAGTCCTACCTCAGGATCTGTGCAGATACTGAGACCTCTAAACACAGAGCTCTGAATGTATCACCCTGGACAGAACAGAAGTCTTCCACACACCAAAAAACACCACCGGGAGAATAAATGATCCTGAGCAAAGTCTAGAGCTGATCCCATGACAGTATACTCCAAGGACGGAGAAACCCCATATTTCTTAGGCCATGTGAATTCCTTTTCGAATGACCCCAATATTTACTGTGCCAGGGCAGGAGGGGAAAAAAAAACAAAAATGCAAAAAAAAAATCAGCTATAAATTTTAAAAAACATGCTTTTATTAAGTTCTTATTTTGAAAACTATTAAGACTATGGACTCACCTCGTTGACTTCACTGAATTTTTTTCAGTAATGCTTTGCTGATACTTTTTCACTTTTCTGATTTTATATGAACTGACTACTCTGATTCTTGTCCCCTGGAAAATCATTTTATTTTTAAAGAAAGATTTTTAAAAGTAATTTTTTATATAATAAAAAGCATTTTTATTTTACGACCATAGGAGCACTTTAGAACAAAGATAAAGAATTCTATAGTTAGGAGGTATAACTATAGTACTATGGACAGCTATTTTAGAATACCAGTGATGTTTTTCATATTCTGTTTAAGACATTGCAGTTAAATGTTTAACTTTAGGATGCCTATATCTTAGATCAAAATGCTGTTTCTAGCTATCAAGGATTTTATCTTTTTTCCTATTAACATGACTATAGCAGGGATTCATTTCTGTTAGTGTTTACTAAGTTAAGAGTAAGATAGTGTTGCTGTGGTTTTCTTTTCAGTACTCCCATCATTCTATCCACAGAAATTCTATTTCCTGTTCATTAATTTCAGTATTCCATTCTTTCCCAAGATCACACTTCACAGCAAGCTTTCATACTTGAAGCTCTTCATGTTAGTGCTCAGTCCTCATTCCCACATAAACACAACCATTTTGAAAACATGAACTGATATTAATTACCCCCTTGGCACCAAAAAGTCAGGATTTCCTGATGCGGCACACTAATGTAAAATGCATTAGTGCAAAAGCTGGCTCCAAGGGGTAATGCTCGCTAAATAAACAGAGCATTGTTTCTCTTTATTCACAGCTCTCAGGCTATTCTGAAAGTCATTCATCCTCTTTAAACCCCACCCCCTTGATCCCCCTCAAAAATAGCATTTTACGTTTTAATACATTCTAACTGGGCCTTCCGAGGAAACAATTAAATTCTATGCTATATGTAAGTGGTTCTTAATTTCTTGCTTCTTTAAAATAAAATATATCTAAATATTCTGATGATTCAAACAACTTTGAACCTTAATATATAATAATTTACTGAAAGATATCTTTATTCTTAATCATCAGTATTACTGGAAATGTGTCATTTATACATGTCTGTAAATAGAAAATGAGACATTTTAAAATTTCAATCAAGTTGAGGCCAGAAAGAATGTGTGCGTATATTCCATTTTGTTAATTTGGTGTGAAAGAGTGCATGTATTTATATAAATTTCTGGTCGGGAAGGTACTTTTTTTTTGGGGGGGCACACCCATTTGATGCTCAGGGGTTACTCCCTAAGCGCTCAGAAATTGCCCCGGCTTGGGGGGACTATATGGGATGCTGGGGGATCGAATCGCGGTCGTGGTCCTTCCTTGGCTAGCGCCTGCAAGGCAGACACCTTACCTCTAGCGCGACCTCACCAGCTCCGGGAAGGTACTTTTATCTATAGATGTACTCTCTTCAGACATACAACTACTATTACATGAACAAAACCCTCTAGGCAAGCCAGACTAAGCTTCTCTGGAAAAGAAGTAGAGCAAAAATGTAGATTGTTAAATTAGAATCTCCTTGCCTATGAGTTTAAAAACAAGTTAGAAGTACTTGAGATAATAACTCTAATGGAGGGCCCGGAGAGATAGCACAGGCATTTGCCTTGTAAGCAGCCGATCCAGGACCAAAGGTGGTTGGTTCGAATCTCGGTGTCCCATATGATCCCCCATGCCTGTCAGGAGCTATTTCTGAGCAGACAGCCAGGAGTAACCCCAGAGCATCGCCGGGTGTGGCCCCAAAACCAAACCAAACCAAAACAAAACAAAACAAAAAACAACTCTAATGGAATAATAAACAATAAAACAACATAATAAAATAATAGATATATTTATAGGTATTAAGTAATAGATCGCAGTAGAACAGATACCAGAGTTCCATTGGCTACTTGATATCATGCTAGAACATGACTCATCCATTTGTTTACAGTTGCATTAAAAAAAGTGCTATACTCAATAGATATTGATTTGAGGAAGCTGAGCATACTATAAAATAATTCTTTAGCTATTTTCTTTTTTTGTTATTTGTTTTTTTGTTTTTGGGTCACATCTGGCGGTGCTCAGGGGTTACTCCTGGCTCTGCACTCAGAAATCACTCCTGGCAGGCTTGGGGGACCGTATGGGATGTTGGGATTCGAACCCAGGTATGTCCAGGGTTGCCCACATGCAAGGCAAATGCCCTAGTGCTGTGCATCGCTTTAGCCCCTCTTTAACCTCTTTTTTTTTTTTGGTTTTTGGGCCACACCCATTTGACGCTCAGGGGTTACTCCTGGCTATGCGCTCAGAAGTCGCTCCTGGCTTGGGGGACCATATGGGACACCAGGGGATGGAACCGCGGTCCGTCCTAGGCTAGTGCTGGCAAGGCAGACACCTTACCTTTAGCGCCACCGCCCGGCCCCCTCTTTAACCTCTTGATAAGGATGTAAAACAAGTATTTTGAAACTACAGTAGTTTTTGCAATATTAGTAAAACTTTTGAATTACTTCTATAATCATTCTGAGAAATTCTCAAAATTTGGATCTAAACTTAGTGTTGAGTCTGAGGTAACAAGTGAGAGAACAAAAGATGGAAATGTAAAGAAGAGAAAGGAGCCAGAGACATAGCACAGCGGTAGGGCATTTGCTTTGCACATAGCCAATTCAGATCAGACAGTGGTTCGAATTCCAGCATCTCATGTGGTCCCCAGTGCCTGTCAGGAGCAATTTCTGAGTGCAGAGCCAGGAGTAACACCTGAGCGTCGCCAGGTGTGACCTTTCCCCACAAAAAAAGAGAAAAAAATAAAATCTTTGATAAGCCCACAAACTACATTTTATAACATTTTGCCAAAATGATGTAACAGAATATGCATTTATACTGTGTAATATTTGTATAAAACAGTTTAAAATTTTATTTTGGAGGACAGGTTTAGACTACATCCAGCTGTTTTGGGACATAGTGCTCTTGACTATGTGCTTAGGTGTCATATCTGACAGTTTTCAGAGGACCTAGTTTCAGATTTTAAAACATGAATATTGATGCTCAAAGAAATAGATTTCCCAACAGCTATAAAATTATAAAACTGGCTGGAGAGACCGTATAGTGTGTAAGGTTCTTGCTTTGCATACAACTGACCTGGGGTCAATTCCTGGCATCCCATATGGTCCCTGAGTTTGTTAGGAGCTATCCTTCAGTGCAGAGCCAGAAAGTCCTGGGTGTGGCCCCAAAGCAAAACAAAAAATTATAAAATAAAAAAATGGGAAAAGGCCATAGGGGGTGAGGGGTGGAAGGGGGGTGGGGTGGGAAAAATGGAGATCTGAAACATAGATAGACTCTGGGTGAAAATATTGTCATATTGTTCTATTGAAGAGTAGAACAAGTTTAACTGGCATAAGCTAGAGGCCTTGAAAAGGATATTTTTTGAATTAGGTGATCATACTAGGGTGCAAAGGAAAAGATTTCTAAATCATATCTGAAAGAACATTAACTACATACAGAATTGAATGCAGATTTTAATTTTTATTTATTTATTTATTTATTTGTTTGTTTTTGGGTCACACCTGGCAGTGTACAGGGACTACTCCTGGCTCTACGCTCAGAAATCAACCTTGGCAGGCTCAGGAGACCATATGGAATGTCTTGATTCGAACCACTGTCCTGCATGCAAGGCAAATGCTTACCACTGTGCTATCTCTCTGGCCCCAGAATGCAGAATTTTTAATATGATAACCCAGGAAGAAAAATTCAAAGCTTGGTAGAAAAAAATACACATAAAACATAAAGCTGACCATTTCTGCACCACTGTATCTATGAATACTTGATTATAAGTGTACTTAAGTCTATTTTTTTTTTGGAAGGTCACACCCGACAGCGCTCAGGGGTTACTCCTGGCAGGCTTGGGGGGCCATATGGGATGTTGGGATTCGAACCACGGTTGTTCTGCATGCAAGGCAAGTGCCCTACCTCCATGCTATCTCTCCGGCCCTGTACTTAAATCTAATTAGGACAAACAATTTCATAATCAGGTATATTATGATGTTCAGTAAGAAAATATCTACAAAGACAAAAAGATGGTATATGGCTTGGTAGTTGAAAGCTTGCTGTTATGTTTAAAATTTGACTTATGTCAAATATGAATCATTTGAAAAGATACTAGTAGGACTTTTTTTTTTCGGGCCACACTCATTTGATGCTCAAGGGTCCTTCCTTGGCTAGCGCTTGCAAGGCAGGCACCTTACCTCTAGCGCCACCTCACTGGCCTCCTATTTTTTTTGTTTATTTTTGGTTTTTGGGTCACACCCAGTGGTGCTCAGGGGTTACTCCTGGCTATTTGCTCAGGAATAGCTCCTGGCAGGCATGGGGGACCATATGGGAGGTCGGGATTCGAACCAAGAACCAACCACTAGGTTCTGTGTCGACTGCTTGCAAGGCAAATGCCGCTGTGCTATTTCTCCGGCCCCACTAGTAGGGCTTTTTTTTTTTTTTTTTTTTTTTTAAAGATAGACATTAAGTTATTCTGAATAGCACACTCAGCTAACTATGATTTTATAGTGAGCAAATTTTTACACTTGCAAAAGGCCAAGAGTTTCTGCATAGATGTAATTGATTGAAAAGGAAAAAATTCCAGGAAAGGGACTGGAGAGATAGCCCAGTGGTAGGGTGTTTGACGATTCAGGACAGACTGGTCCCCCAAACCTGCCAGGAGTGATTTCTGAGTGCAGAGGGAGGAATAACCCCTGAGCGCCACCAGGTGTGACAAACAAAAATGCCAGGAAAGACATAAATGCCCCCAAATAGTGATGACATAAGCCAATCAATCCAATATACTTATATGGAATAGATCTCTTGGGATACAAGAAATAGAGTTAAATAAGATAATTTGATTTCATTTATCATTTAAGTTTTTTTTCAAGCTCTTTGCCTGTAATTTAATTTTCTTTCTTTCTTTCTTTCTTTCTTTCTTTCTTTCTTTCTTTCTTTCTTTCTTTCTTTCTTTCTTTCTTTCTTTCTTTCTTTCTTTCTTTCTT
Source organism: Suncus etruscus (assembly GCF_024139225.1). NCBI lineage: Eukaryota > Metazoa > Chordata > Mammalia > Eulipotyphla > Soricidae > Suncus > Suncus etruscus. The sequence goes on along the minus strand of NC_064850.1, from coordinate 154,182,638 downwards.
TCTTTCTTTCTTTCTTTCTTTCTTTCTTTCTTTCTTTCTTTCTTTCTTTCTTTCTTTCTTTCTTTCTTTCTTTCTTTCTTTCTTTCTTTCTTTCTTTCTTTCTTTCTCTCTCTCTCTCTTTCTTTCTTTCTTTCTCTCTCTTCTCTTCTTTCTTTCTTTCTTTCTTTCTTTCTTTCTTTCTTTCTTTCTTTCTTTCTTTCTTTCTTTCTTTCTTTCTTTCTTTCTTCTTTCTTTCTTTCTTTCTTTCTTTCTTTCTTTCTTTCTTTCTTTCTTTCTTTCTTTCTTTCTTTCTTTCTTTCTTCCTTCCTTCCTTCCTTCTTTCTTTCTTTCTTTCCTTCTTTCCTTCCTTTCTTTCTTTTCCTTCCTTCATTCCTTCCTTCCTTCCTTCCTTCCTTCCTTCCTTCCTTCCTTCCTTCCTTCCTTCCTTCCTTCCTTCCTTCCTTCCTTCCTTCCTTCCTTCCTTCCTTCCTTCCTTCCTTCCTTCCTTCCTTCCTTCCTTCCTTTCCTTTCCTTTCCTTTCCTTTCCTTTCCTTTCCTTTTTTTTTTTTTACTGAAGACAGAGTTAATTTTTCTCCCCTTGATGCTGAACTTGACTCCGACTTGCTTTGGCCAGTGGGATATAAGCAAATGTGACTCATAAAAAGTCTTGTAAAAGTGTGAGTGCTGTTCTGCTCTCACTCTGCCTTTTTTGTACTGTGGAACTCTGCCTAAGCTAACCTGCTATAAGGGAATGTGAAACATGGCAAAGCTGGTATAACATCTTTGTTAGAAGATAACCTCCAGCCAATATCAGAAGAGCCATCCACAATGTGAAGTGAGTATAGGTCAGCCCCCCATCCCTGTCAGGGGGACTCCACAACAGTACTAGGGACCACTCAGGCTTTATCCCTTGGAAACCGAGGTACTGGTGATGGAAGATGGAGCCTTTGATTGACTTCAGTATGCTACGTGTTCATTGTATGCTCCCTACCTGCTGTGATGTCACTGGCCCCATTAGCTCATTTTTGAATGTTCTCATTGTTCCAAAGGAGTCTATGTTAACTAATTGAAAGTAGGGACTTTGTTTTGGCAGTAGACTGCCTTTCAGTGTTAAAATAATGTCTGAGATGTAATGGGAATTCCACAAATATGATTGAAAGAATATTGGAAATATTGGTCTCTAGTTTGCATAGCATTAAAAATGGATTATTTTCTGGCTGTAATGAAGTAGTATGATAGATTAGAGGTCAAAGTCAGGTACTGTACCTTGGCCTTCCATGCCTTTTTAACCATTCCAAAATACTGACCTTTCCTGAGATCACCTGGCCTGACCTGCTCTGAGGTTATTTGTAGTCTGTATGTTAGTCAAATTCCCTGGAGGTGCCATGTGATATACTATTCATTCACACATCTGGTTTGAGAGCTTCAAAGAAGGGACTGAATCTGAATAAAGTTGTCTACTTAAGATGTGTCAAATAGGATATGTTTCACTTTGAATAGGTCGGAAAGATCACCTAGCCCTAATAATTAGAATTACAATATTTTATGATTATAATATACATATACATATATATATATATATGTTTTTGGGTCACACCTGGCAGTGTACAGGGGCTACTCCTGGCGCTATGATTAGAAATTGCTCCTGGCAGGCTCAGGGGACCCTATGGGATGTCGGTTTTTGAACCACCGTCCTGCATGCAAGGAAAATGCCCTACCTCCATGCTACTCTCTGACCCCTGATTATAAAATATTAAGCTTTGGCTTACTGTTCCTTATTAATTTTGGAGCCAGGGGAGCTATTGCAAGAATTAGGTCACACCTACCTAATGCTGGTCTGATCTCTGGCACCATAATGTACATACAGTATCTGTAGTTATAGCCCTGCAAAGCCAGAAGCACTGCAGGGCCCAAACACTACCTCTGGCTCTACCATTTGGCTTTTCTAGTCTGGTGGCCCAGAAACTATCAAGAGTGACCACTAGGCCTCTCAAGCACTGCTGGCACCTCTTGCACCCCACTTTCCCAGAAAATGTCTCATTGAGGGAGTATATTTTTATGGGAATGTAGACAGAAGAATCTCAATGACATTGATGATAATATTCCTTTTCTTATTCTGGTATAATTCTCTATTATGTATCCAGAGCTAGGCCATTAATTAGGATTCTACGTCTTGCTAGGAAAATATCTGTTATTTTGCTCCTTTACCATTATAGACTATTATATGATACATATAATGATCTTACCATCATGAACTTCCTTCTGCCTCCCTTCTTCAGTCTTCACGGCTTGGCTTCTTGCCCATTCTCTCTCTGAACAAAGCTCTTTTATTTTCCAGGGCTTGTGTCTCCCACCATTACATCCTCCCAAACATCCTTTACATTCCAAGTGACTTTCCATACTACATAATATTCACTCAACCATGTTCATTCAAGCTGCCTGTTAAGAAATGTTTCCTTTATTAACGTTTTATGGTTTCTGAACATTTTCAAGTTGCTGTCATAGACTGTTCTCTTATGTTTGGGTGATGGGCTTCTGTTTTGGCATGTGATTATTAGTAATAATTTCTTTTCTGCCATGAAAAATAGATTGCACACACTCTGGGTAAGCATGCGCAGGGTCTGTACTCTCGGTTTGGGCTGATGCATCAATAAATAAACTTGCCACATTAAAGACAGGAAATAAATGAAGATTCAGAATGAAAGGATAAACCGTACATACCACTTCAATTTTGGAACTTCAGATATAAAATTATGGAAAGAAATACTGCCTTCCAATTTGAACGTAATAGACTGTATTTGCTCTAATGTAAAACCCATTTGAATAACATTGTCACATTTGAATAACTCTAAACTTAGAATTCTTTTGGATAATACATAAAATTATGGTGTCTCCTTCTTACAATAAATGGTGCTTTAGACTTAATGAATTACCATAGAAATGATTTTAAAAGTGCACCATATTATTTTCGTCTTTTTAAATTTTCTTAATAAAGTTTATTAGAACCTATAACTAAATTAATAAAAGCCTATAGTAGAAAATCTAAGTTATCATTATTTTCTTTCATCTTTATTTAGTGTAGTCTTTAATTTATTATTTAATGCTTTAGGAATAATTAGTGATACTAATTAAGAAATATTTAAGAAAATGTGCTTATTAGATCACAAGACTTTTTCTCTCAGGCATTTAAAAAATATATTTGGAAAGTTGATTGGGCCATGTCTGGTGGTGCTCGGGGCTTACTCCTGACTCTACACTCCTGGATTACCCCAAGCAGGGCTCAGAGAACCATTTGGGGTACTGAGTATTGAATCTGGTTGCCCACGTGAACGACAAGTGCCCCCCACATTGTACTATTTCTCCAGCTCCTTGATGACTATAACTTTGTACTATAGTTGAAAGTTGAAGTACGTGATGTCTCCATTCTTCTTTTTTCTTAGGATTGCTTTGGCTATTTAGGTTCTTTTTGTGGTTCCATATAAATTTAAGTAACTTTTTAAAATTTTCTTGATTATGTCATGGGATTTTGATAGGTATTACATGGAACTTATATAATGCTTTGGGTGGGACAGTCATTTTAAAAATGACTACATTTTTTTCAAGCCAAAGGAGCAGCATATTTTTTTTTTTTATCTCATGATGTCGGTTAACAGTGACAGAGGGTTCCAGAGCGATAGTGCATCGATAGGACATTTACCTTGCACACGGCTGATTCGGGATGGACCTCAGTTTGATCCTCGGTGTCCCATACAGTCCCTCAAGCCAGGAGTGATTTCTCTGTCTTTCTTTCTTTCTTTCTTTCTTTCTTTCTTTCTTTCTTTCTTTCTTTCTTTCTTTCTTTCTTTCTTTCTTTCTTTCTTTCTTTCTTTCTTTCTTTCTTTCTTTCTTTCTTTCTTCTTTCTTTCTTTCTTTCTTTCTTTCTTCTTTCTTTCTTTCTTTCTTTCTTTCTTTCTCTTTCTTTCTTTCTTTCTTTCTTTCTTTCTTTCTTTCTTTCTTTCTTTCTTTCTTTCTTTCTTTCTTTCTTTCTTTCTTTCTTTCTTTCTTTCTTTCTTTCTTTCTTTCTTTCTTTCTTTCTTTCTTTCTTTCTTTCTTTCTTTCTTTCTTTCTTTCTTTCTTTCTTTCTTTCTTTCTCTCTTTCTTTCTTTCTTTCTTTCTCTCTCTCTCTCTCTTTCTTTCTTTCTTTCTTTCTTTCTTTCTTTCTTTCTTTCTTTCTTTCTTTCTTTCTTTCTTTCTTTCTTTCTTTCTTTCTTTCTTTCTTTCTTTCTTTCTTTCTTTCTTTCTTTCTTTCTTTCCTTCTTTCCTTCCTTCCTTCCTTCCTTCCTTCCTTCCTTCCTTCCTTCCTTCCTTCCTTCCTTCCTTCCTTTCCTTCCTTCCTTCCTTCCTTCCTTCCTTCCTTCCTTCCTTCCTTCCTTCCTTCCTTCCTTCCTTCCTTCTTCCTTCCTTCTTTCCTTTCTTTCTTTCTTTCTTTCTTTCTTTCTTTCTTTCTTTCTTTCTTTCTTTCTTTCTTTCTTTCTTTCTTTCTTTCTTTCTTTCTTTCTTTCTTTCTTTCTTTCTTTCTTTCTTTCTTTCTTTCTTTCTTTCTTTCTTTCTTTCTTTCTTTCTTTCTTTCTTTCTTTCTTCTTTCTGTGCTGTGCTCTCTCTCTGGCCCCACCAGGAGTGATTTCTGAGTGAATAGCCAGGAGTAATCCCTGAGCATCACTGGTTGTGGTCCAAAACAAAGTGACAGAATTTTCTATATGTGTTTTTAATTTCCTGTTAAATTTATTTCTAGGTACCTGATTGATTTTGATGAGGCATATATTTTTCAAATTTAGATACATTTTTTTAGTTCAACTTAATGTTTAAAACACCTAATACTGTTAGTTGGTGCTATTGCCTCTTTTGTTTTAATTTTTTATTTTCTTTTGTTATTTTTAGATTTTTGTTTTTGTTTTTGTTTTTGTTTTTGGGTCACACCTGGCAGCTCTCAAGGGTTACTCCTGGCTCTACGCTCAGAAATTGCTGCTGGCAGGCTCAAGGGACCATATGGGATGCCAGGATTTGAACCATTGTCCTTCTGCATGCGAGGCAAACATCTTACCTCTATGCTATCTCTCTGGCCCCTTCTTTGTTATTTTTAAAATTAACTTTCAAGACTTCATATATTTTTGTTGTTAAATATTGTTATTTTATTGAAAATTCTCTTTAAAGTCATATAAAATAAGAAATTAATACTCTCACTTTTATTCCCTGAGATGAACAGTTTCAGTGGGAAAGCATAACTTTAGACAGTTTTGTTTGACTCAGATAAATGTAAAAATACACATTTTATTTTATCATTTAAAAAATTTTTAGAATTTATACATGGTGGTTTACAAAGTTGCTCATTATATAGTTTCTGGCATTACATATTCCAATACCTATCATGTAACACATCCTCTACTGTTGTTTACATTTTTTAATGTTTTAATAATTTGCATTAAATATGCACATTGCAGATGTATTGAAATTTTATTTAGGCACAGTTCTTTACAAAGTTATTGAATAGTTTCAGATATTCAGTGTCCAACTTCAAACTCACACCAGTGAGTTGTCCTTTCACCCCTGGCCCAAGGTTCCCTCCCTTTTTTCACCCATCCTCCTTAGCAGACTTTTCCCCCTCAGTTTTTGAGCCATGCATAGTGGTGCTCTGAGGGTATTCCTGGATTTGCACTTGGAAATCACTCTTGGTAGGCTCAGAGACCATACAGGATGCTAGATTGAACCCTGGCCAGTGCATGCAAGGCAAATGTTTTATATGCTGTACTATCTTACTGGCACAAAGCAGACTATTTTAACAATTATTTTTCCTGTCTTTTTGACTCTACCTCAGGGGTTACTCTTGGCTCTGCATTCAGGAATCACTCCTAGTAGTGCTTGGGGGACCATATGGGATGCTAGGGATCAAACTTAGATGGCTGGATGCAAGGCAAACAAGCACACTGCCCACATATTATTGCTCCATCCCCCAAATAAACTTGGGTCACATTTTTACACAAGTATTTACTTTTGTGGTACAAATGTACATAGTTACCTCTATAGAAATAAAATGACCAAAATCCTTGACCTTATGTGTAACTTATGTAACTTATTTATTTATTTATTTTTTGGTTTTTGGGTCACACCTGGCTATGCTCAGGGGTTAATCCCAGCTCTGAGCTCAGAAATCACTGCTGACAGGCTCAGGGAACCATATGGAATGTCAGGAATCGAGCAGCCATCAGTCCAGGGTCAGCTGCTGGCAAGGCAAACACCCTGCCTCCATGCTCTCTCTCCTGCCTCCTTATGTAACTTTTTTTTTGAAGGGGGGTGGGAACTAATACTCCTTTCTTGGTGCTCAGGGACTTCTCCTTGCAGTTCTTGGTGGAGCATATACAATGTCGGGAATCCAACCAGGTTCAGCCTTATTCAAGGAAAATGACTTACCTCAGTGCCCTGAAACTTATTTTTAAAATAGCTTTATTATTATATACTTTATCTAGCATAAAATTCAACCTATATATTTTTCTTATTTACCAGTTGATGAAAAGTGATGTTGTTTCCACTGTTATGCTAATGTAAGCAATGACTTTTTGTGCCCATATGTTTTCAGTTCTCTTGGGTAAATATCTAGCAGTAGAATTTCTGGGTTTCATGGTTAATATAAGTTTAAGATTTTTAAAAAAGTTTTTATTGTGGCTGAAGTGAACTACAAATCTTTTACAGCAACATTTAAGGTACTAGTGTAACTGGTCCCCACTTGTACAGCTTGCTGTGGATTAGGTATAGATTCTGTTGTTGTTGACTTTGTGTTTGACGTTCAGGTCTGGTCATTTTTTATTTCCACTAAATGTCCATGCGAGTGTCTGGACCTGGTACCATTCATTTTTCTCCCTCAATTTATGAGGCTGAACAAGATGATTTAAGCAATGTGGTTCTGTTGGAGATAATAGAAAAAGAAAAAGGAAAAGAAGAAAGAAAGAGAAAAAAACCTAGGAGGGGCCCTTCTAGGTGTTATAAATATCAAGTTAGAAGAAGGGAGGGAAAATAAGAAAAAGGTAACAAAACAAAAAAAAAACAATAACAAAAAACAACAAAGAAATAACAAGAAAAATACAAAAAAAACCCAAACAAATTGCAAACAAAAAACAAAAAATCAAAGCTAGCAACTACGAAAAAGAAAGAAAAAAAAAAACAATGACAAAGAAAACAAAAAGCAGCCAAAAAACCCCAACCAGCAAGTACATAAATACATAAAAAGGTTTGTGCTTTCTTCTTCTTCTTCTTCTTCTTCTTCTTCTTCTTCTTCTTCTTCTTCTTCTTCTTCTTCTTCTTCTTCTTCTTCTTCTTCTTCTTCTTCTTCTTCTTCTTATCTTCTTCTTTTTCAGGGATCTTTCCACTCAGTTGTGGATGATATACAGAGGCCTGTCTAACTCAGAAATCGCCCCTGGCTTGGGGGGACCATATGGGACGCTGGGAGTTCAAACTACAGTGCATCCTAGGCTAGTGCTTACAAGGCTTACAAGATGCCTTACCTCTAGCACCACCTCTCTGGCCCCGAAGTTTAAGAATTTTAATAAAAAAAAAAAAAGAATTTTAAGAAACATCCAAGCATCCACACAGATTTTAGAAAGAAGATGAAGGGTCAGGTTGGATGATCTCATGAGATAACTAATCTGGAACTGCTTCTAAGCAACTGTAAACCAAGAGAGAGGAACAAGGAGACAGGGTGGAATCAGAGCTACAGAGTTGTCAGTCATAAAGTTTAGGTGGTATTTGAAGCCATGGGCGTAGATGAGATTATGTGATGTGTTCATGTAATATTAGGAGGACTGAACATTTGGAGAGCATTTGAGGGGAGTAGGTAGATACAGAGGATTAGTGAATGACCAGATAGTTCAGTGGGCTGAGTGAGTTTATATTCTGAATGCAATATTCAGAATGCAATTGTGAATGCAATTTTCAAGCACAGAAATACCCCTTGAGCACTGTTACGTGTGACCTAAGTTCTTCCCAACCCCCACCAAATAGTACTGAGACATTGTGAGAAATGAAAATTAAGAAGGAGGGCCAGGAGAAACTAATGTCATAACGAACAAGAGGTAATAAAGAGGGCAACTGTAATGTCTGTCGAAGTATCCCCTACCTACATTAGAGGCCAGTTATCCTGGCAAAATCCTCTTTAGACTGAAGAAATCACAAAATCACAAAATTCCAGGGCTGGGGTCCTTATTAGAGACAGTAAAGTAACTTCTTAAACTCTGCCTTTATGCTGTGAATTGGTCTGTGTCAACGTATCTTCCACCTTCACTTTCTTTTTTCAGATGAATGGGCATCGCCCACACACACCTGAACTATGGAAACAACCACAATTGTCTTTAACATTCCCAGGATCCAAGCCTCTAACAGAGAAGACCTACCACTGCTTTGGCATTGACTTACTCCAAAGAGCATTCCCAACACCCAGGCGACTCAGCAACAGTCTGCATGCAGGGCAGATCGCTCTGCATTTAATGATATGCTGAAACTAGAGGATGCTCCACATCAGCCTGACATCGATGAAAGAAATGCACAGAATCCAGAGTCTTTAAATATAAAAGTCTGATACCAACTATAGCTAAAGTGTGCAAAAGTTTCACCGGGACCTTGAGAATGACTGGAGTTGGATAGACTGGTATGCCTGGAACCCAGAGTCTGTCTTATGCCAATAAACTTTGGGTGTGGCCCAAAAACCAAAAAAGAGAGAAAGAGAGAAAGAAAAAAAAGAAAGAAAGAAAAAGAAAGAAAGAAAGAGAAAGAAGAACGAAAGAAAGAAAGAAAGAAAGAGAGAAAGAAAGAAAGAAAGAAAGAGAAAGAAAAGAAAGAAAGAAAGAAAGAAAGAAAGAAAGAAAGAAAGAAAGAAAGAAAGAAAGAAAGAAAGAAGAAAGAAAAAGAAAATTTTATATGGGCAAGAACCCAGAATTGTGCCTGTTTATGTTTTAACCAATTTCAAGACTGCAAGAAGTAGAGACCAGGGCCAGAGAGATAGTATGGTGGAAGGGCATTTGTCTTGCATGCAAAAGGACCGTGGTTCAAATCCCGGCATCCCATATGGTTCCCCAAGCCTGCCAGGGGCTATTTCTGAGCGTAGAGCCAGGAGTAGCCCCTGAGCGCTGCTGGGTGTGACTCAAAAACAAAAAACAAAACAAGATGAGACTTTTCTTTTCTTGGACCACACCGGGCGGTGCTCAGGGATTACTCCTGGCTGTCTGCTCAGAAATAGCTCCTGGCAGGCACGGGGGACCATATGGGACACCAGGATTCGAACCAACCACCTTAGGTCCTGAATCGGCTGCTTGCAAGGCAAACACCGCTGTGCTATCTCTCCGGGGCCTAGATGTGACTTTTCAACAAAGACTTGTTTGTATCCAACAGCTGGCTCAAACCTATTTGTGGTTAATTGCATAGGTTCTCCTTCGTTAACTTTACAACAACACATTTTATTCAATTGAATATTTTGGTTTATGCACATGTGGGATTTTATTGCACTTAAGTAGGTATGGCTGACAGAAAAGTCAAAATGAAACACAAGGGGTTGGAGCAATAATATAGGAAGCAGGTACTTGCTTGTTGCCGACTTGGATTTGATCCTCGGTATCCTATATAGTCTCTCAGTCCTCATTCTATCTGGAATGATCCCTGGGTGCAGAGCCAAGAATAAACCCTAACCCTGAGCACTGCTGGGTGTGGCCCAAAAGTTTCTTTGGATCATATCAAAGATTTTTGGTCATTATACTTTTATTCAGGCCCTGGAAAAGACACTTTTGAAGATAAAGTAAATATAGATGAAAAGGTATTCTTGTCAAAAAAAAATTTTTTTTTTGGTTTTTGGGCCACACCCGGCAGTGCTCAGGGGATACTCCTGGCTGTCTGCTCAGAAATAGCTCCTGGCAGGCACGGGGGCCCATATGGGACACCGGGATTCGAACCAACCACCTTTAGTCCTGGATTGGCTGCTTACAAGACAAACGCTGCTGTGCTATCTCTCCGGGCTCTCTTGTCAAAAAACTTTAAATTATATTTTTATAAGTAATTTAAATAGTGTTGGATGTTCAACACTTTATGAGAAAAAAGCTATTATTCATTCGATCTGAACAACCTTCCCAGATATAATTATCGTTGCATTGCTATCTCCCAGATCCGATGTTCTAAAAATCAATGAGATCTTTCTCACCAGATAATTTCGGCAGTTCTACACCATATTCTCTGGTTTGATTCTGCATGAGCTTGCTTTTATATATTCTATTGTCATAATTTATTAACTTGATAAAATCTGCTGACTCCTCATGGAAAATATTGTTTATATTTTATATTTCCTGTGGCCTTCTTTCCACAGCCTTTATTATTGAGTATTTACATGAGAATAGGGCCTTTGTTTTTTAAAAGTTCATCTGAGCCTGTTTGTTGTCTCCCCTGAAGTCACAGCCCTGTTTGTGACATCCATCGTGCTTTTCATATTGAAAACAGTCAGTGAACCCTGCATAAATATAATCTTTCCCACTTGTCTGACATATCTAGGTGAGTTGAATTAGCCCATTTTACCTGCATGGCAACCCAGAGAGACACAGAAGATGATGACAAATGTGGCCTGAGTTCAAATAAAGCCCCCTGATGGCACCTTTTTTTTTTTTTTGGTTCCCTTAGTTACGCAGGATTATTGTAATATGCTTGTTTGTTCTCTGCAACACTTCCAAAGGAAAGGTATATAAGAATATATAAAGAACTATCTAATAAAGTTCAGGAAAGATGAACATTTTATATGACATTGGGTTTGTCATATCACCTTCAGTGATTCCAATCATTTCTTATGGAGGTGGTCGTTGGATTCTTTTTGGTGAAACTGGGATAGCGGCCTTAGGGATAGATATCATGTTCTTATGGACATTTTTCAGTGTATTACCAGTTTCTACTTTGTGCTCTCCTTTGTGTTGTCTATACCTGAACTGCAATTTGAGTCAATTAACAAATAACAAAAATAAATCATAAATAGGAGATCCAGTGACTGTATACTAGTTATTAAACTAACTTAATTTTTTAAGATATTTTGATAAAACAGATGCCAGGTAAAATTAAGAACTTGTTTACTATGCCTGAAAGGGTGGGGAGAGAGAGAGAGAGAGAGAGAGAGAGAGAGAGAGAGAGAGAGAGAGAGAGAGAGAGAAGGAAGGGGGAGAGAGAGAGAGAGAAGGAAGGGGGAGAGAGAGAAAGAGAGAACAACAAAATTTATAAAACACAGGAGCAGTGTTTTGCTTTGTTTTGTTTTATTTTATTATTATCATCTTTTGTTCTGGGGGTGGAGGGTTATTTTCATTAATAGTTGACCTCACTGTGTGGGCCAGGTAGTTTAGTTTGGATTTTGCAATGTGGTGCTATTTGGGTTCAGGGCTCTGGTGACTGCCATGCTATACCCAACAGTGCTCATTGGTATCAAAGTATCCAGGTTTGTTGTTGTTGTTGTTATTTGTTTTGTTTTTGGGCCACACCTGGTGATGCTCAGGGGTTACTCCTGGCTAAGCGCTCAGAAATAGCTCCTGGCTTGGGGGGCCATTTGGGATGCCTGGGGATCAAACTGCAGTCTGTCCTAGGTTAGGTGCATGCAAGGCAAATGACCTACTGCTTCTGCCACTACTCTCGCCCCAAAGTGTCCAATTTTGACCAGTGTGGCGCCAGAGACCAAATCCATGGTGATAGAATTCAGGACCTTTACATATCAGTCATGCTTTTCAAATCCTTAATTAATAGGGGTTGATCACCTAGTGGACTAGTTTTAGTACTCAATTTGAATTTTCAGAAAAGGTTTTCACACAGTTAGCATAAGTGAATAATAGAATGGGATTGTGCTATGCTTTTCTGCCCTCTGAGATATTGTCCACAAATTTCTATTCCTCTTCCTTCTCTCTTGTTAAAATTCTACAAGAACTTTCTCACAAAGTTCAGCTACATGTAGCTCCCAACCTTTTTATTTATTTATTTTCGATTCATGTTAAATTTCATTGAATTCTTATGTAGCTATCACAAACAACTTTGTTTCGATTTTGGGGTTTTATTTGATGGTGCTCAGGGCTTCTGGCAGGGCTCAGGATTATCATATTCCATTCCAGGGACCGAAGGATTAGTTGTAGTCTCTACCTTCCTAGTAGGTGTCTTTCTTGCCTATTACATGAGTGTTTTATTGAAAGTCTTGGTAAGAATAAGGTACTTGGTACTGAAGTGACAGTACAGAGGGTAGGGCATTTGCCTTGTACACGCCAACCTGGATTCTATCCCCAGCATCCCATTTGGTCTCCTGAACCCCGTCAGGAGTAATTTCTGAGTGCAGAGCCAGGAATAACTCCTGATCATTGCCAGGTATTATCCATGCTCTTGACCTAAGTAACTACTCTTAAGCTAATTTTTTTTTTTTTTGGCTTTTCGACCACATCCGGTGATGCTCAGGGGTTACTTCTGGCTATGTGCTCAGAAATTGCTCCTGGCTTGGGGGATCATATGGGACACTGGGGGATCAAACCGTGGTCCGTCCTAGCACGCACAAAGCAGACTCCTTATCGCTTGCGCCACCACTCTGGCCCCTATTAAGTTAATCTTTAAGAAGTGAAATGTCTAGCAAGACCTAGAACTAGTCATCTAGGGTTGACTGCTAAGTGTCAGATAACACAGATGTGCGCTGCAGTGCTATTATTATTTAAAGCGCAATCCCTTCATTCTCTTCTGCTTCTCTTACTTTTTCACCGCTGCTAACATCAAAGTGAATCAAAATGAATTCAGTAAAACTCTTGCTTTCTAATAACACAAGTTATTAATTAAACCATTAGATGAGAATGACATCTATAATTAATGAAATGAATTAAGGAAACCAAGAGCTTTATACTATAAAAATGTTAATAATGACTTTGAAGAGAAAATTGAGCTTCAGCATTTTCAGATCAGTCAGGAAATACAAATCTTGGACATGTGTACAGTTTTCTTGTGTTGTAACTATTATTTAGAATTGCCTTGCCTGGTTTATCGCTATATGTTGTTGACATGTAAACATAGCAGCTTGTTATTGTTTTCTTTTTCTTCGATTAACTCCCACTCTTCTTTGGAACATAGGTCAAATCAGCTTTATTCTTAGCCTCATTTAGCTAAGTGTTCCAGTCTTTTTTGTTATTATTTTGTTAAATTTTTAATTGGGGGGGGGGCACACTGGCAGCACTCAGGGGTTACTCCTGGCTCTGTGCTCAGAAATTGCTCCTGTCATGCTCAGGAAACCATATGGGAACTGAACCTGGGTCCATTCTAAGTTGGCTGCTTGCAAGGCAAACACCCTGCCATTGTGCTATCGCTCTGGGCCCCAGCTTTCCAGTCTTATTATCAGTTCTTGGTCACTATACAATACCCTTAAGGATGGGAATTACACATAAACCCTGAGGGCCTTCGGAGCCAATAGACTAATGTGTTTTTGTGAAACTAAAACACAACCTTAGTTCAATTTTAGCACACAAACTTACTGAGCATAACTTGAGGCACAGGGTTCTACAGATAAATAATTTAGTGTTCTCGTGAAGATGAACAAAAAGTCTAGACTCATGGCTATTTAGATATAATTGTTCTGTGCATGACTGCTTATTAACATGTATATGAGGAGTTTATCTATATAGACTTCCAAAAGAAAATCATATTGAGCTGAGTTTCAAAACATATTTGGAATTAGAGAGCTAAATAAATAGGAGTACAGTCTTCTAAACCTGTGTTTCTCAACCAGGCTCCATATGGCCTTTTTGCCATATGGAAAACCCTTAGGGTTTTCAAATAAGTTCACAGGCTGGTACAATATAAATAGGGGGGGTCACGATATAAATTAAGTCACAGGAGGGGCCGGAGAAGTGGCACTAGAGGTAAGGTGTCTGCCTTGCAAGCGCTAGCCAAGGAAGGACTGAGGTTCGATCCCCCGGTGTCCCATATGGTCCCCCCAAGCCAGGGGCAATTTCTGAGCGCTTAGCCAGGAGCATCAAACGGGTGTTGCCCAAACAACAACAACAACAACAACAACAACAAAATGAAGTCACAGGAAGGAAGGTCAGAAGGGGGCCTCAGTCAGAAAAAGATTGAGAAAACTTGTTCTAGATTAAAAGGAATTGAGGTTTTGGGAAGTAGTGGCCATATCAGAGAGCTATTTTTGTTATCTTGAGCAAATGGCTTACTTTCTGTGAGGTTGAGTTGCTAAAACTATTATAAAAGAGGGTACATTATTTCTGATCACTATATTTATTGCTAGAATTTATTTATTTATTTTTGGTTTTTGGGCCACACCTGGTGACACTCAGGCTTTACTCTTGGCTATGCACTCAGAAATCACCCCTGACTTGGGGGACCATATGGGACTCGGGGGTTGAACCATGGTCTGTCTTAGGTTAGCATGTTCAAGGCAAATGCCCTACTGCCTGGGCCACCTCTCGGGCCCTGATTCGTAGAATATTAAGTTTTTGTTCTTTTTGCTGTTTTCCCTTTTTCATGTTATAACCATATGCTAAATTTGCTTTGAAGAAACCACTCCCTCCATCTTTGAGTGAGCGTCACAAGGCTGACAGAGTTCACGTAGGTGCAAGGAGAGGCAAATATTTTTGATCCTGGCCAGTTTAATGTTTGTGTTCTCTGAACAGCAGTGGACAATTCAAAAAATATACATAGAAGGGCCAATAAGACTCAAATTTGAGACTTCAATTTGTATTGAGGCAATGCCTGGTGGAGCTCAAGAATTACTTCTGACTCTGTGCTCAGGGATCATTCCTGGCAAGGGTTGGGAGATCATATGCAGTGCTCAAGATTAAAACAGTTTACTACATGCAAGACAAATGTCAATCCTTGTATTATCTCTTTGGCCTTCAACTTTGAAACTTTGTTTGCGTTTCTTTTTCTCCTAAGAAGATCTGATTGTAGAATTATATTGGGTGAGGCTAGAATTTCTACATCTCAATCCTACAGAAATGCCTATAAAATAAAAGAATTCAAAAGAAGAAACAAATCTAGTTCCCGGGGTCCTTGCTGCTACTCCAGTGAGTTTAAACCTGATACTCTTATTAAGAGTTAATGAGGGGGCCGGGCGGTGGCGCTAGAGGTAAGGTGCCTGCCTTGCCTGCGCTAACCTAGGACGGACCACGGTTCGATCCCCCGGCGTCCCATATGGTCCCCCAAGCCAGGAGCGACTTCTGAGCGTCAAATGGGTGTGGCCCAAAAACCAAAAAAAAAAAAAAAAAGAAAAAAAAAAAGAAAAAATGATATCCCTGCACTCTTCTATGATAAACATATCTCCTTCATGCATGAGCTATTTTTCTCAGGTTTCTGTTCCATGCCGTCAAAAGTTCTGATTAAGCGAGGTATTTCTTTTAGACACCATGATTTACAATCGTGTTTAGATGAATGTTCTAGGAATGGAACATCACTGTACCAAATCTACTCTCAGAGTGTCAACAAGTTTCCATCACTGTGTCTAGGTCCCTTCTTCTTCCACTTTGTGTCCCCTCCTCACCCCAAAGTTTTAGGAGAAAATGCTTTTCTTTTTTCCTTTTTTTTTTTTTTTTTTGGTTTTTGGATCACACCCGGCAGCGCTCAGGGGTTACTCCTGGCTCTATGCTCAGAAATTGCTCCTGGCATGCTCAGGGGACCATATAGGATGCTGGGATTCGAACAACCGACCTTTTGTATGCAAGGCAAATGCCTTACCTCCATGCTATCTCTCCGCCCCGAAAGTGCTTTTCTAAGCCTGAAGGATGAATATAGAGTTGGAGACATGATTCATTTATTGTCATTATTACCTTATTAAAGTGAGATAATACTCTCCATTAGGGATACTTTTATGTTTTTTTTTCTGACTATTTTATAATTCTAAACTAGTCCCTATTCTGCTTTCAACAAGTTTGCGTTCAAGTGTTTTTTCAATGAATAGTAGCAGAGACTCCTTTAGAAGGTACTTCATTAATGTGACTTGCTATAATAAAATATCTATAAACAATATAAATTTAATTCTTACAGCTCTGTTTTTGGGCCACACCCAGGATACTCAGGGCTTACTCCTGGCTCTATTCAGCTGGATCACTTCTGGCAGTGCTCTGGGGACCCAGTGGGATGTCATGCAAGCAAAGTGCCTTGCCCACTGTAACTACAGCCCTAGTTTTTATAGTTCTGGAAGCCAGAAAGTATAGACCAGGGAGCCAGTAGACTTGGTGTCTGATGAGGGATGGTTTCCTGTTGATGGATAGTTTTCTTTGTGTCTTTGTGGGTGGTATGGACAAGTCAGCTTTGGAGTCTTTTATAAGGACATTAATCTAATTCATGAAGGCTCCACCCTATATTTCAAATATTTTACCATCAAATTAAGGGCTAGAGAGATAGTATAGTGAGTAGAGCTCTTGACTTGCACAGGGCTGACCTGGGCTCTATCTCTGACACCCTATTTGGTTATTCAGACCTGCCAGGAGTGATCCCCAAGGACAAAAAGCCAGGTGAAAATCCTGAGCACATCTGGCTGTGCCCTCCTAAACCAAAATTCCATCAAATTAAGAAATTAGGTTTCAATAAATGGGAAGGAGGACAGCCAATCTTTAGCAAGAGAGTCATTTTTTTTTTTTAAAACTACATCTGGTAGTACTCAAGGGTTACTCCTAGCTGTGAGCTCAGGAATCACTCCTGAAGGGATATGGGGGATCATATGGGTTGTCAGAGACCAAACCCTTGTCAGTCATATGCAAAGCAAAATTCCTTTCTAGTGTACTTTTCTCCAGCCCCAAGAGAGATCTTTTTAATAATTCAGAAAGAAATATTAAGGGGGGGCAGGCGGTGGCACTAAAGGTAAGGTGCCTGCCTTGCCTGCGCTAGCCTTGGACGGACCGAGGTTCGATCCCCCGGTGTCCCATATGGTCTCCCAAGCCAGGAGCAACTTCTGAGCACATAGCCAGGAGTAACCCCTGAGCGTTACCGGGTGTGGCCCAAAAACCAAAAAAAAAAAAAAAAAAAAAGAAGAAATATTAAGGGGAGAGTCAGATACAGAATGTTCCCTCTCATATGTGGATCTTAGTAAAAGAATAAAAAATGAGCAAAAGCAATAGAACCTGAAAAGTGGTGCTGGAGATTGATCCAGGGTCATGTCCAAAGCAACTGCAAGTGCTTACCTCCTGCATTGTTTCTCTAGTCCAAGAAGATGTAATTTTAAATAGGTCATCAGAGAAATCCTTTCTAAAATGTAACCTGAACCCTGTGAGAGTCAGCCCTCATGACATCTGTTTGAAGAGAGTGTTCTGGACAGACATTAATCATAGAAACACCTCAGAATTTTCTTTATAAATAACCTATTTTGGGGCCGGAGAGATAGCATGGAGGTAAGGCGTTTGCCTCTCATGCAGGAGGTCATCGGTTCGAATCCCGGCGTCCCATATATGGTCCTCCCGTGCCTGCCAGGAGCAATTTCTGAGCCTGGAGCCAGGAATAACCCCTGAGCACTGCCGGGTGTGACCCAAAAACCACAAAAAAAAAAAAAAAAACCTATTTTGTCTTTCCTGAGGCACTCTGCAGAAACCCAAGGTGGTGAGCATGAAGCACGCTAAATAGGAAATAGTTATATGGAGAGGAACTTGTTACAGGGAACACTTAGTCATTGCTTTGCCTACTCAAGATTACTAGTGGTGTGGGGGCTCTGGAATATAGGAATGCTCAAAAGAGAAAGACTCAGTCACCCTGAAGAAGTTACAGCAGCAACTTTCCCTTTCAACTTTTATGTGTAAATTTACAATTATGTTTTACTAAGTATAAATGAGTTCATTTTGCCTTTGCTCAGAACCAATTTATGAGAGAAATGTTACAAATCATCCTTTTGTATTTGCTAAATCTGGACCTAATTCTATTTTTCATGAAATTGTGTTTGTAGAAATAAGGCCACATGGAAATGAACAAATAATAAAAAATGGAATATAACAAACCCCTGAAGTCCTAGAGAATTAAAACACTGCCAGAATTATTTATAAAACATGCACCAGTATCCAAAAGTATTTACAATTTGCTCCGTGGCTTATGAAATCTGGTACAATCCAAACATACTTGGTAGTTTCATGAGACCTAAAACATGTTTCTGAAATTCTGTGTCCAACTCCAGTGCAAAGAACCCATCTGGTGAAAGCATAATCTTGACATACAAAAGTCTTTGAGCTAGAGACCTTCAAGGCTCATTCTGAAGAAACAGAATTGTGCATGTAACTCTCATTTACTCTCTAGAAAATATGGATAAGGTTGAGTATTCAGTTTCTACTTGGTAATCCTAACTTGGGGGTTGTCTGGGAGAAAGGGACTGGACAATGCAAAATCCATGTGAGGAAGAAAATTGAATGATGACCATAAGATTGAAATATAAAGGGATAGCTCAACACTAAACAACTGAGTTGTTAAACTTAAATCAAGTTTGAGCTATGTAGAATCAGATCAGGCATTAAAAGGTCCCCAGTAGATAGCAGTGTTGGAAGGACACTGTAGAGGGATTTTTGATGTATCTTGTCTCCCAAATCCCTAGCTCCCACGACCCATTCAGATAGTAGGAACACACTGCCATCCATCTGTACCTCTTTGAAACAAGAATAGCACATTCAAGCTTCCCTTTTAAATAGTGGAGACAAGAGCCAACTCTTGCTGCTAGCACAAGGTCTCACAAGGCTGTTAATCATCGAGTACTGATAGCTACTGTTCCACATTGGATGAATACCAATTAGAGAGATGGGGCGACCTGAGGAATGGAGAGGAGAGAGCAGTGGGGGACTGGCTTTGTTGTTTTGGGGAGGGGTTGCCAAAAAAATATTACCTGGGGCACCAGTGCTCTTCTCGCCAGCCCTCAGGGGCAACTGATGAGAATGGCAGACTAATTTACAAAGTATAAAGTAGGGAATGTATCAAAAGCATTCTTTTTTTTTTTTTTTTTTTAGTTTTAGAAGCAGGCAGCCTTTGTCCAAACTTCACACTAATGATGTTTGAGTTTTCTTCTTGGTATCTACTAAAAGGCAGTTGTGTGAAGTTTCTTCAGATTTAGAAGGAAAGACTCTGGAAACAAAAATATTTAACTTGTGTGAAAGAGAATCATTTACCAGGGGACATTTAGGAAAATAAAATTCAGAGTCCCTCTGAGTTAAAGTACATTGCTCTCAATTGAAAAACAGCCGAACTAGATCAGGCAACTTAAACCTGTAGGGCTTTCATCAAAATGAGGTTTTATTTGTATATATACATGTTACTACTCATCCAATGACATATGAATCCAGGGTTCAGTATGGGACTTGTTACTTGGAGTGTCATTTTCTTTGTTTGTGTAAGTCCCCATTTGGTATCAGAAGTCTCTAAGCACCTTTGGATATATCTTGGGGCAGTGATTCTCAATATGATCATAGGTTTTTATGACTGGCTACATATAAAGGAAACAAGCTTGTTGAGAACCAACTACAGACTTGGGAATAGGGAAAGGAAAACATACTTCTCCCCAGTTTTAGAGTTGTCTTCCACTGTCCCAGAGTGCTGAGAGCACAGCATGGAGCTGCTCAGAAAACTTGATTAGGTCCCACAGTGCTAAGCACATTGAGTTTCAAGAGGCAGGGTAATTGTAACAATTGGAAGCACTATGAAAAATGGTCCATGTGTGGGGAGGACCAAAATTAAACTGAGATGACTAAGAAACATATTAGCTAAAATTATGTTTGATTTTTCCATCAAGAGCTCTTTCTTTTAGATGCTTGGGAGAGTGCCTCCACAGGGAGTTGAAAAGTGCTCAAGGTCTCTTCTGAATTGATAGTGCCCCCAAGGGTGATGTGAACTGTATAGGAGTAGAAGGAGAGTCATGGAGACCTTTTAGTTAGCTAGGAGGCCCTCATGATTTATTTGAGAAGAAATGACTTGGAGAAATAAGGAAAAATTATTTAGCTGTAAGATTTGTTCCTTTATTCCTAGCCTATTGAAGTCACTCAATGGATATGGAATAAAGAAATGTTGGTTCTAATATATTAAAATGGTATGCAGTTTGAAAGCTATGGGCTAGCCAGATCTGTTTCTTATTACTGACCCATGACAAGAAACATCTCACTCAGTGTGAAAATAGAGTCAAAAGACAGTTTTTGAGAAATTTCCTTGTATTTAAGCTTATGTGCTCTTTATTTGCTTAAGTGACTCATGACCTGAAGATTGTGGAGATTGACATAGTTAAATTTTGGATAGAAAATAATCAGAGGCTGCTAACAAAACAATATTTTGGGGAGATGAAGAAGAATCTACAGAGGTTGTCCTGAATACAAAGCAGATATGGCCCCTTTTCTTTTGACATATCATATGTGTGTGAGTGGGTGTATATTGGTTGTAGTAACGATTTATTGGACTTTGATATCATTAATTAAATAATTGAATATTTTTGTAAGAATAGGATCTTTCTGTATGAACACAGTGTAATGGTTCCCAAGTTTATGGTGTTTTTGTTTTTGTTTTTGGGCCACACCTGGTGATGCTCAGGGGTTACTCCTAGCTATGCACCCAGAAATAGGTCCTGGCTAGGGGGACCATATGGGACTCTAGGGGATCAAACTGTGATCAGTCCTAGGCTAGCATGAGCAAGGCTTGAACCACCACTTCAGCCCCGTTTTTTTTTTTTTTTTTTTAAGGATCATTAGCCTCACCTATATTCATTGCAGCGCTATTTACAATAGTCAGACTCTGGGAACAGTCAAGATGCCCTTCAACAGATAAATGGCTAAAGAAACTGTGGTACACAATGGAATATTATGCAGCTGTCAATATAGATGAAGTCATGAACTTTTCCTATACATGGATGTACATGGAATCTATTATGCTGCTTGAAATTAGTCAGAGGGAGAGAGAGACACAGAATGGTATCACTCATCTATGGGTTTTAAGAAAAATTAAAGACATTACTGTAATAAGACCCAGAGACAATAGAGTTAAGGGCTGAAAGGGCCGGAAAGACTGGCTCACAATTTGAAGCTCACCACAGAGTGGTAAACGCTGTTAGGAAAATAACTACACTAACAACTAGCATGACAATGTTAAAGAATGAGAGGTAGAATGCCTGTCATGAATACAGGCAGTGGTGCGGGAGGAAGGGGGCATTGGTGGTGGAAATGTTGCACTGATGAAGGGGGTTTATTCTGTTTTTGACTAAACCCAACTACAAACATGCTTGTAATCATGGTGCTTAAATAAAGATATATATATACTTATATATATATTTTTAAAAAGTAGAACTACTATTAAAATTAACTTCACATCTGTAAAAAAAAAAAGATCAGTAGCAAGTATATAACCTTATATTCTGATATCCTTTGCCGCCTTCCAACCATAAAAGTTACAGAGTGGGAAACAATTTGCCTGCTATAGGTAGAGTGAAAATGTGTGAGCTTCAGAAGACCAGGAGGGTCTTGGGAGAATAAAGTCCTAAATGCTCATATATATAAAGAACAAATGTCACTTTACAAAGAGCTTTTCATATAGATTATTACATCCAAACCAATTAGACCCTTACAAATGAATGTGAAAAGTAGTATCTGTAGAAGAAAAACAGGCAAAAGAACAGAAAACTATGTATACTTGGGCTGCCAAATTGCAGCAGATTATCAGTTTAAGGAGGACACATGCCAATTGTGAGCAGAAAAATAATCTGTCTTCACATCATTTGAGGAGTGAAAAGATCAGTATATGGACTCAGTTGAAAATATATGACATCAACACCTTATCAAAATTACTTAGGAGAGGTCAGTGAAAGAAGCTCTTTTGAAAAGGAGAGAGAAGAGATTCAGTCCTCTGGACCAGTGAGTGGTACTAATGAAGAATTGAAAATTGCCAGCATTGAGTGTGAATTTTGGGACACTAACCACATGGGAAAGGCAGGAGTGATTGATAAATGGACACAAAGCAGAAACAGAAAGCAGAAAGTTTAGTCCTAGAACTAAAAGCTTTTGGTGGACTGTCAACAGGATGAATGCAAAGGGTCTAGATCAGTGATTTCAAGTTTAATATGTTGATGAATCTCCCAAGAATTTTGTGAAAGTGTAGATTTTGATTTAGTAGGTGGATGAGGCTAAGATTCTGCATATCCAACAGGTTCCCAATATATGTTCATAATATTTTTCTAAAAAGTATATTCGGAGGCACAGGGAGACTAGATAACCATTAGATCTTTGGTCATTGAAAAGAGGAGTTTAACATGGTGACATGTACAAGACTATATATTCTAATTTTGTTAGGTAAATAGTTAACATGTCTGCAGTTGTTAGTATTCTGGGTATATTGGAGTATAGGCTGATTAAATTTATTTGAGTGAAGACTATATTCATATTGCTAACAATTTTTGGTTGTTGGTCATTTTTCTTCCTCTAGGGAGGTAGAACCTGGAGAACTGAATTTACTTTTATTTAGTTCAAACCCAAACAGGATGCACTAGGACGTCTTCCTTTCCCTTTCTTTTTCTTGATTTCTTTTTCCTTTTCCCAACTGCTACTGAGTCCATGGAACTCTGCCAAATTCCTGGAAATAATCCAGACCTACACATTTCTCTTGCACATTACAACAGAAACAGTAGTAGCAAAATAGAAATAGCTCTATTTACTAAAACATTTTCCCCCTACAATTTAAGATTACAACTGGCATGCCAAATCAATATTAGGGACATGTTTAATACACTTATGTATTTTGGGGGTGGGGAATAGAAATAACACCTTTTATTTCAGAATCAATTTGAAGGGAGCTGACTTCATACACTGAATAGAGATCTCAGCCCATAATCTTGGGTTCCTGAGCACACAGCACCAGTTTAGCTTCTAATTTACTCTCGGGTGACTTAATGGTATTGCTTAATTATAACAGTTGCAAATTCCATGCTCCAAAATATATCACAGGCAGCCAAACATCTGCAGGGCTTTGTAGAGGGAGGATGCCAAAATGAAATGCTCATTTTTTGTATTATTTTGCTTTTATTAGTTTTTAATACATATATGTAATAAACAAGACGACCAAGACAACACTTAAATATGCACCAATGGTAATCAAATGTAAGATATTAAGTTGCAAAAATGCCCATTCTATGGAAAGGAATATGCTCCTCGAGAGAATCTAGGCTGTAACAGGGGACATTTTAAAATAACATTAACTTTTCAGAGATAGAAAAGAAGTAGGAAGACTTCCCAACTTGGAAAGTACAGATGAGAGCTAGAATAAGCAGAATGTACTGAACACTAGTAAAAAAAAAAGTACAAATTATTTTTCTGTGTGGAGAGCATACTGCTGACTAAGAAAACACCTTGTTACTTAGTACTGAGTTTGGAGAGTCAAGTTAGAGTCACGTAGAGATATCAATAAGCTCGGATTTGAAAATGTGCTAGCTCCAGTTTGTTTCAAACTTGTGTCTGACAAATAAGTTAAATTATCTGGTTCTTTTTCATTAAGAGAAAAGATATTTTCATGAGAAGCCCAAAATGTATATCATTTTTAGTAATAAAATTTAGATTTGGCTGATGTAATATATGATCTAATTTTATATACACAGTAGTTTGGGAAAATATTTTAGAGCTAGATTTTGTGTATTTTTTGATGCAACTATAACCCTCACAATTTTAAAAAGTGTTTATTTCTGAAAGGACTTATCTTTACCAAAATGCCTTCCAACCAACAAAATGTCCTAACCAACAAAATTTCAAACTTTGCCAATGACTCATCTCCCTTGTGCCACAGTATTTGTGTAAATGAAAAGAAAAAAAAAAGAAAGAAAAGTACAAAATATAAAAAAATAGTCAATTAAAAAAATTGCATCTGTATATGCTCAGCGGGGACCTGGTAAAAATTAAGCTGGGGCTAATGAAGCTCCAAGCCCCTGCATAACGCCACAGAGGGAGGAAGACTGGATATTGCCTGCTATGAGGCAAAGTGCTTAAGGAGCTTTGTGAAAGTCTCACTGAAACCAACTGAGCAAACGCTCCTGTCCCCCAGACTTACGAAGATCATCTTCAATCAGATAATATTGCTGCCACCACAGAGCTAGGTATGACTCCAGTGCGTGCTTACTGCTTAGTCACTTCAGTGAGGTGTTAACTGGAATGTCAAGGGAGCCTGAAGATGGAGGTTTATTAAACAATCTGGGACTCCCGGCTCTCATTGAGGCCCTAAGTGGGTGCTAGACATATAGATGGCTTATTATAAGACTCACCCATTCCCTTTGCTGAGACCAGTTTTATTTTTGTTTTTCAAATCAGGCGGCTTCCAGTTAAACAATTTTTGGTGCCTGACGTTTTTGGTATCTTCTCATATTTAGGCCCATCCTAGAGGATTTTCAGAATCTTCTACAGTAAGAGGCATAGATTTCTTTTTCTTTTTTTTTTTTTTTTTGGTTTTTGGGCCACACCCGGTAACGCTCAGGGGTTACTCCTGGCTATGCGCTCAGAAGTTGCTCCTGGCTTGGGGGACCATATGGGACGCCGGGGGATCGAACCGCGGTCCGTCCAAGGCCAGCACAGGCAAGGCAGGCACCTTACCTCTTGCGCCACCGCCCGGCCCCAGAGGCATAGATTTCTACTCCTAGACCTGTGTATTTTTTTTTTTTTTTTTTGAGTTTGGAACTCATGCTGAAGCTTGATGCCTAATTACTCAAGGTCTGTTCTAGAGACTTACAGCTGCTTTCTGATAGACCTCTGTAAGCATGGCTTTCTGGCCAGCAATGTCTTCATACCCAAGAGTTTATTTGAAATGCAAAAATGCATGTTCACTCCAAAGGAACTTAATCAGAGGTGGGTGCCCCAGATTAAGGCTGAGCACAGTTAATTCTAAGGCACTGTTCTAATTCATTTTAGTAATGATTGAGTGTATTGGTCTACCCAGAAACATTTGCATTTTTATACTGCAAAATGTTATGTTGAAAGTACCTGTAGTAAACAGGAATCTCTATTGAAGGGTTTTGGGAAAGAGGGTCCTCTTGGATGTGGCCCCCTATTGGATCACCTAGTTCTTCTCAATTTAGTTAACCTTCCCCATAGCTTTGGAGGTGCCAGTGCCAGAAGGAGCTGCCTTTGGATCATCATGCCAGAGCTTCCCAGAGAGGCTATCCATTTCTCCTGGGTGAGGATGGTGGTGTGAACTATGGTCATGAGACCCTTCATGATGCTAAAATAGTCATGGATGACCTTGGTCAGGGTACCAAACAGCTGGTGTTACAAGAAACATTGCTGATACTCTGGAGGGAGTTGCCATACTTCTGTTCATTCTCATTATATATGGGGTACAGGAAGGAGAAGGCACCCTTCAAGTGAGCCTGAGCCTTCTCCAGGGTAGTGAAGACCTCAGATTCTACTACATACCAGAATTACTTTGAAATTGATGCTTTTTTTTTTTTTTTTTTGAGCAGGGACACATTCAGCTGTGCTTAGGGCTTACTCCTGGCTCTGCACTTAGGGGTAACTCCTGTTGGTACTTGAGGAACCACATGGGGTGGCAGCTGCCAAACCTGAGGCAAATGCCCTACTCACTGTACTATTGTGTTGGCTTTGATGTTGGTGGATCATTATTCCTGTAAGATGGAGATGAACTTTCCATTGATGATGAGTTTTCTGTTTCAGGCCTTGGCTATGTCATTGAACTTGTTCTAGTGGGAAACCAATTGAAATATGGAGATCATGAAGTTGAAATCAGTGAAAAGGTCATTGAGGCCACAATTTCCACTTTGCCAGAGTTAAAAGCAGTCCCATTCTCTAGTTAAGAGGGCCAAACCTGTTCACTCCAGTCTTCACTGTTGTGTTTTAAGAGGAGGTGGACTCTGTATAATGAGAAGAATATTGAGCCCATTTTATATTTGATGTATTATTTGATTATTTTTTAAGGGTCTGGAAACAGATTTTTTTCATATAAACCATTGGTAATTGCTGCACATTAGGCCATTTCATTTACAAAAAGTTTCCTGGGAATGCTCTACTTTCAAATAATAGGAGAGACCTGTTCAATCAGATGGCAGACACTTGGGGATGGTGGAAAGATCTCCTAGTTTAAAATGGTCTTTCCTTTAAAATGTGAGAATTTCATTTTCCTAAAACTCATTCAGGAGCAAAGTTAACCATCAAAGATTACCCAGAAGTCAATTTCATGCCTTGCTGTCTCGTACCCATTTGCTTGATTCACCTCCATCCTTTCGGAGAGATGGTTTGATGCCTCAGATCAACTTAGAGCTGAGAGTGGGAGGGAGGAGTAGAGTAGATAGGGGGGCCGAGTCAGTCATCTCAGATTTTCCATGTCCAACATGAAAAGGGGTGTGTTGCAGAAGGAAAGAAATCTTCACTTTAAGCACAGTGGAAAGTTTGACAAGTCTCTGTGATCTGGACATTTTATTATTAACTAAGACTTCTTGGGTGGATGAATCATCAGAGGAACTATCATACCAAAGAGTATCCAGAAGAATTATAGAACCTTACCTGATTTTCATTCAAAGAGGTAGAAATAACTAGCGCCAGAGAGGCAGATCCTATACAGTACAATATGAAATAAATGTAGTTGATTTATGAACATTGGTCCTATTTGTTCAAATTAAAGTGTTCGTTCATGGATTACTATTTTAAATCTAGAAAAGGTTAGCTAAATGAAATAAACAATAATGATGTTTAATTCTGAAAGCTAGTCGTTTAGAATTTAATAAATACATTATATGGAATAGGGACCTATAAACTTTTTCCACTCATGACCCTTTTCACTGGAGACATTTAAAAAATTTTTTTACACTGGAGACATTTTTACATGCCCCAGGTATATAGGTATATTAAATAGATAGACAAACAAAATCCTTAGTGACAATTAATCATAAAAAATTCTATTACAATTGGTGTTGGGAATGCCCCTGATTCAATGTCGCTATGTACCTAAAATACTACTGTGAAATATTTGTAATCCACTTTGGTCAAAATAAAAATTATTAATAACAATTTAAAAAATTCTATTACAGAAAAAAACCTTTTAAAATTTTTTTCAACTGCCAGATTCAATTACAGTGAACCCAACATAGGGTTGCAGCCCACAGTTTAAGAAACTCAACTAATAAATGCAAAATGGTGTCGTTTGAAAACATGTTTGCTTAGATAGTGAGAATGTCATTGATGCCAGTCTTCTAATCTTGATTTCATTGGGTTATTGGGGAAGATTATCTATGTTTACACAAAATATATATACTAGAGAACTCCAGAGTTGATGAAGTTATTATGTCTATGATTTACTCTTAAATTGGTTCAGAAGGCAGGGGAAAAAGGTTTTCTATAGTTTTGTAATGTTTTGCTTTTTAGAATTATTTCAAAATAAAAATATTTATAGCATTAAATTATTTTTTAAATAAAACGTGTCTTGGAAAAGTCTCATTCTAGGTTAAAAATTACTATCTCTTAGGTTAAGAATGCTTATTCAGGAGCCTCAATGATATAGTACAGCAGGTGGGGAATTTGCATACAGCTGACTGGGGTTTGATCCCTGGAGCCCTATATGGTTTCCTGAACCTGCAAGGAGTAATCCTTGAGTGCAGACCAGGAGTATAAGGCCTGAGTACTGCTAGGTGTGAACCAAAAAGAGAAAAGCAAAGCATTTTAAATAAAGCTATTTAGGTGGATATGTAGGTGAGCCATTTTTAAAGCTTTGGCTTAGCCACCTAAGCCATATTTAAGTAATATGAGGGGAGGGTTAAAAGCATACTTTTTTCTCTTAGTTGGAGCCATAAATTAAAAATGAATATGAGTAAAACTCTCACTGAACAAGAAAAAAAGTCAAACAAGAAGGAAAATAGAATTATATATATATATATATTGCTCACTACTTTTACTTAAAAATTTTATTTTCTTTTTGGTTTTTGGGCCACACCCGGTGACACTCAGGGGTTACTCCTGGCTATGTGCTCAGAAATCACTCCTGGTTTGGGGGACCATTTGGGACACCAGGGATAGAATGGAGATCCATCCTGGATTAGCCGTGTGCAAAGCAAACACCCTACCACTGCACTATTACTCTGACTCCTACTTTGAATTCTTTTTAATTTTAAAATGTTTTCTCTAATTAATAATTACATTATTGTTACTAAGTTATGTACATTATATGCATTGTACTTTTATATAGTCTTACCAGCATTTCATTATATCACATGCATACAAAGTCATCATAAACTCAACAAAAATCATTAATTCACCATCATATTTCTCTCTCTCTCTCTGTGTGTGTGTGTGTGTGTGTGTGTGTGTGTGTGTGTGTGTGTGTGCATATACTTGTTTGGGGGCCATACAAAAGTGCTCAGAACTTACTCCTGGCTATGTACTCAGGGATCACTGCTGGCAGTGCACAGGAGACCATTTAACATGCCAGAGATCACATCCACATGCAAGGCAAGCATTCTGTTCACTGTACTATCTCTTTTATTTATTTATTTATTTACTTATTTATTTATTTTTTATTTTAAGGTGGAAATGCTAAAGTTCATGCCTGTTTTCTGACATACAAACAATTCACAAGAATCCATCTAGCTTTTTTATTTTTACTTATTTTTTTTTTATTTTTGGGTCACACGCGGCGGTGCTCAGGGGTTACTCCTGGCTGTCTGCTCAGAAATAGCTCCTGGCAGGCACGGGGGACCATATGGGACACCGGGATTTGAACCAACCACCTTAGGTCCTGGATCGGCTGCTTGCAAGGCAAACACCGCTGTGCTATCTCTCCGGGCCCTCCATCTAGCTTTTTGAGACACTCAAATTAGGCTGAAAATAAAGACTCTTTTGTATTAAAATTTAACTTTGTTCTGGAAGTTAGGGAGAGAGTACAGCTGATAGGGAGCTGCCTCGCAGGTGGCCAACCTGGGCTAGGTTCCCTGAGACCTCTTGGAGTTGTCCCTGACCTCAAGAGCAACACCAGGTGTGATCCCCAAACAAAACAAAATCAAAATTTAACTTTGTTTTATATAGAGGAGTTTTTATACTTATACAATTAAATGCAAATACAATAAAATATTTAGATTGGAAAATGAAGCATATGGGCTTAAAAACTTTTGGTTTTGTTTTCTAATTACACTTAGTGGTGCACAGGGATTATTTCTGGCTCTGCACTCAGGCATCACTCCTGGCTGGCTCGGGGGACCATATGGAATGTCTGGGATGGAATCTGGGTAAATCGTATGCAAAACAAACATCTTACCCACTGTGCAATATCTTTGGCCCTTCTAGATGGATCTTTCTCTATCTAAAGAGTAAGAGGCCCACTGCCATTTAATTCAGGGCCTGAGGATGCTGTGTTGTTCAGTTCTGTGGTGCTGGAGTTCTTTCAGGGCTGCAATTAGTGATGATTAGGGGACCATGCAATGCTGGGAATTGAGCCTGGGTCTGGTACATGCTAAGTACCCAAACTTCTGTACTGTCTCCTGGATATTCTGTATTTTTAGATTAAAATAAGAGGTCTAGTGAAACTCATTCTTTAGAAGGAAGATCCACTGATTAATGTAAAGGATGTTAAAGAATTATTAGTATTATTAGAACCCAGTTGTTAAATTAGTCACTTAGTTAATCCAAATTGAAGGGCCCAATTTAGGACTTTTTTTGGTCTGAGATTTTTTTTATCAACCCTGAGTCTTGCTACTTCCATTTCTACCAATTTCCTCTCTGAATTGCCTCTATGTTCAGCATAGGAGAGAGCAGAGATAATTTTTGCCCTTTCCAGAAGTACTTATAATTTTGAGATATTAATAATGTATTACTTTGGTAATATTTTTCTCTTTTGTAAAATAAGTTAACTTCAGTTAAATGTAGTTATGCTAACCTACAAGAAAAGTGACCATATTCTAAGTCCCTTTCCAGCTGTGAATGTAATGACCCCTAGTTTTGTTTTATGTTTGCCTTCCAGCAATAAGATTGTTAGATATTTCTTTCTTAAAAAATTGTTCCTTCATCCGTATTTTTAGGATATAACACTTTATTAGGTGTCCTTTAATGTATCCTTTCTATTAAATACTTCTAGAGGCTCTGTAGAAGTACATGTAGTAAAATTTAATTATATATATTTATTTAAATAGTTTTGAAATAATTTGCTATTTATTTTGCTATAACATATATATCTTGTAGCATAGACAAAGAAGTCTTGTATATCCATCAGTTAGATTATCCAAATTTTTACATTATGCTATATTTTATACCCCTTGTTTTCTATGTATGCGTATATAATAAATAATATTTCATTAGCTTTTTTCTAAATTATATTTAAAGAATAATATCTATTATGATGTCTTTGTACTTTCAAACATTCAATGTACCTTTTCCTAAAGCAAGGACATTCTCTTACACAATCAGAAAATTAGCATTGATTTAATACCATTAGCTAATTTAACTAATTCAAATAGTTGACTTCTGAATACATACTTTATAAGAAAAAGAAAATTTGATATGATGCATTTCATTCAATTGTCATACCTTTTTAAATCTCCTTTGATCGGAAATTGTGACTTTGACAGTTGGAAGAGTACAGATTTGTATAACTGTCTCTCAATTTTGATTTGCTTATATATATTTAAAAGTATTTTTCTTGAACATGTATATACTTACTTGTTTGTTTCTTTGTTTGCTTATTTCCACTCTGGAGAAGACCATGCTCTTTTTCTAGCATGTACTTCTTCCTTTTTTTCCTCACATCTTTGTAAATAAGTTTCAATAAAAACTTTCTTGCTTTACACACACACACACACACACACACACACACACACACACACACACACACATACACACACACATGCATGCACACACAGTGTAAAATACTCAACTATGAAGGAGAGAGAAATTCCTTGCTGCTCTAAAAAATTGTAAATTCAAAATTGATTGACTGTGTAAATTAAAATACTTGACACACAAAATAGACTCAACCTCTGAATTTATACTAATGTGTGAGAATACAATTTTTTTTTTAAAGGTAAGATTTTTTTCAATCAGCATTGATACAGAATTTCCTTCCATGTTTGGGCTATTTGTCTCTCTTTGTAGTAAGTAACAGGAGTGAAAAATCACTGTTGAAAGGTTCAGGAGAGGTTTAATAGATAATTGAACTAGTTCACTGAAAAGGTCCACAAAGATATGCCATGAGCAGGAAGCCTTTTTTGAGGGACAGCAAGTCCATTGCTCTCTAGAGACATCAATGGGGACTCCATTTCAACATGCCTTTTCTTCGTTTTGGTGAGTTTATAACATTCAGGGATGTGAAGTAAACGTGCCTTTTCCACATACAACATTGCAATACTCACCCCCATTTGATTATTGTGTTTTAGAATCTTGAGATCCCTGGAAAGTGCAGTGAGGGGTTGGGAGATTGATTGATAAAACAAAATACATTAAATAAATAAAATAAACAAATTGAAGCATGATGGCTATCCCAGGACTCATATCTCTCGGTAACAATATATATATTTTTTTTACTGGTGAGATTATGAAAGGGCTTCCTGGGTAATAAATGCACATTGTTATTTGGATAACATGAAATAGAGTTCTTTGCCACTGAAATGAAAATTTATCTCCAAGGAGATATACAATAAATGATTATATTTTTTCTTAAAAAAGTCAAATAAGAAATGAAGATAAATGAATTATGGAAAAGAAAACCTCAAACAGTGAGTGACATTCAAACTGCCAAATGACCACTGATGTTGTTATTGTCAACCATTCAGAATCATTTTTGTGCTGGAACTTCTGCTGGTCTTGTGCCTCCAGGATCATTAATTCTTTTTAAAGATTTTTTTTCCATACCAGCAAACAGTGTAAGAATTATTGAATAACTGTCGTAGAAAAACAATTGTAGCCCTCTTCACCATTAAAAATCTGAGTGGACACTTAAAATGCTGTACTTCTGATTAAAAGTAACAGTAACCTATTGTACCCATACCTTCTTATGTATTTATTTATTGTTTATTTTTTCAAATTAAGAGATTAGTTGTAGAATCCATCTAATTGGGCTCAAACTCTGCAGTGTTTTCTGCCTTGAAAAATCAATGTGCTTCCCATCCCCTTTGTTTTCTGGCTAATTGCCACCACCTGCCTTTTCGAAGCACAGAAATTATTTTTGGGGTGGTCTTAATTTTGACCTGACTTTGAGCAGTAGCGGGTTTGCTTGCCACTTATTTATTTATTGCCACCTAATGACACCCCAGATTATCTTGCTGAATCAACTTTTTGAGCTCTTAACTTTCTTTTCAATTGTCTCACCTTTGTTGCTGATCTGCCAGGCCTAGGGATTTAGCTTTGTTGCACCAACGCACACTTCAAAGATATTTCAGAATTCACACTTCAAAATTAAAATATACATTTTCTTTTCAGTGACTGAACCATGAAACAGAATCACATGGGATAAGTAAGTGGTAGAGTAGAACAGAAAAAAAAAACACAACAACTCATACAAACATAGAAGCAAGTACTTCCCAGGGAATAAACTTTCTCAAACATGTGTTTCCCAGAGCTCAGAAAACACTAATTTCTGTGTTGTTGGTATTGTTTCTTTGTTCTACTCTGCCACTTCTTTATCCCATATGATTCCATTTCATGCCTCAGTCACTGAGTAAGAAAATGTATATTTTAGGTTAGATTTTGACTTTAAGTACATTTTTGAAGCAAACCCCAGTATTAAAATTTTGAGCACTTGGGGGTATTAGCTGGAGGTGGGATGACAGACTCTGAAAGGCTTCTCACAAAAAGATAAACAGAGAGGGCTACATTGTCTAGAGACAGAGACTACGGCTCCTCCTCACACCATAGATCATTTCACCAGTCCTTTAGGGACCAATGGAACCTTAGCACCTGAGTTGCTTGATGTCTACCATGGGAAGGTTCCTTATTTCCGAACATTGCACAATTATAGCACTGTTGTAAAGGGGGTATGTGCCGTAGCTATGCTGATAGATGGCCTATTTCAACTTGCTTCCATACTGCTGCATATTCATAGATTCCCCCTTTTATGGTCACCTTTTTATGGTCACTGTCTTCTTCAACGTCTGTCTTCCAGAGTGTCTGATCACTGTCCTGAGTGTGCTGGCTGACATGTAGGAATAGGAAAAAGATTGTGAGATGATGGGTGGGGAGAGAAGGAGAATAGGAACAATTCTGGTGCCCTTCTAAGAATCCAGAGAATGCCAGGGTGGTTAAGTTGGCTGCTGGCAGGTGGGGCTTTATGAACAAAGAATGGGAGGGTGAGTATATGGTGTTTTAGCAATTAACTTCTCAGATGCTCCCTTGTGCCTTTCTTTTTCTCACATTCTTGGTGAGAAAGGAACTGCTTCTATTTCTAGGAACAGAAAACTCCACTTCCATCTTTTTCCTCTTTGAACTTAGTTTAGTTTTGTTTATTATTAAAAATAATTTTTTGGTTTGTGGACCACACACAAGCTGAGAGCTTCTGCACCTCAAAGGAAATAGTGACTAGGATACAGAGGCCACCCACAGAATTGGAGAAACTATTCACTCAATACCCATCAGATAAGGGACTAATATCTAAGAAATACAAGGTACTGGCTTGTTGGTGTGAGACCCTGGATTTGGTGTAGATAGCTAAGACTCACCCATTTCTGGGAGGGGTCTTGGGAACCGGATACTAGGTGTGACCTTACCTGCAAGACCAGGCCCATTCCTGGGAGGGGTCTTGGAATAGGTAGATAAACCCGGAAGCCAGGGGATTTAGGGTCTTTGCCTTTTGGCCCTGCTGGGCTCTCGGAGGAAGATGACTGAATTATAAGATGCAGGGCTAAGAATGGCCGAATGCTTAAAAGGTTATGAGATAGGCCACACACATGTGGTGAATAGGGCATGAATAAAGTTAATGTTTCCTGAAGCCTGCCTGTGAGTGAGTCTTGATTACGCAGATCACCTGGGCCTGGGACCCGCCGGCTGCATGGGGGATAAAGCCACGTGGCTGGGGCCTAAGCACAAAGGCCTCCATCCATTGCCATCCAGCCCCATCTTTAATTAACACAACACTGGCTGAACATAACAAGAAAAGAACTCTAACTTTATCAAAAAATGGGGAGAAAAATGAAGACACTTTCTCAAAGAAGAAATACAAATGGCCAAAAGGCACATGAAAAAATGCTCCAAATTACTAATCATCAGGGAGATGCAAATCAAAACAACAACAAGGTGCCATCTCATGCCACAGAGACTGGCACACATCACAAAGAATAAGAACAATCAGTGCTGGTGGGGATGTGGAGAGAAAGAAACTCTCATTTACTCCTCGTAAAATGTCGTCTAGTCCAGCCTTTATGAAAAACAATATGGAGATTCCTCAAAAAATTGGACATTGAGCTCCTATATGAACCAGCTATACCACTCCTAGGAATATACCCTAGGAACACAAAAATGCAATACAAGAATGCCTTCTGCACACCTATATTCATTGCAGTGCTAGTTACATTATCCAGAATCTGGAAAACACCCAGATGCCTGACAACAGATGAATAGATAAAGAAACTGTGGTACATATACACAATGGAATTCTATGCATAAATACAATGCATGGAGTACTATGAAGTTATGAAATTTTCTTATACATGTATGGACATAGAAACTATTATGCTGAGTGAAATAAGTCAGAGGGAGAGAGACAGACACAAAATTGTCTCACTCATCTATGGGGTTTAAGAAAAATAAAAGACATTATTTTAATAATACCCAGAGACAATAGATATGAGGGCTGGAAGGACCAGCTCATGACATGAAGCTCACTAAAAGAGTGGTGAATTCAGTTAGAAAAATAACTACACTAACAACTATCATGACAATGGTAGTGAGTGAGAGAAATAGAACACCTGTCTTGAATACATACAGCAGGTAGGTGGGTGGGGGAGTAGAGAATTGGGGGCATTGATGATGGGAATGTTGTGCTGATGAAGGGGTTGTATTTTTTATTTTTTTATTTAAACAACTTTATTACATACATGATTGTGTTTGGGTTTCAGTCATGTAAAGAACACCACCATCACCAGTGCAACATTCCCATCACCAATGTTCCAAATCTCCCTCCTCCCCACCCCACCCCCACCTGTACTCTAGACAGGCTTTCTATTTCCCTCGTACATTCTCATTATTAGGATAGTTCAAAACGTAGTTATTTCTCTAACTAAACTCATCCCTGTTTGTGGTGAGCTTCATGAGGTGAGCTGTAATTTCCAGCTCTTTTCTCTTTTGTGTCTGAAAGTTATTATTGCAAGAATGTCTTTCATTTTTCTTAAAACCCATAGATGAGTGAGACCATTCTGCATCTTTCTCTCTCTCTCTCTCTCTCTGACTTATTTCACTCAGCATAATAGATTCCATGTACATCCATGTACAAGAAAATTTTATGACTTCATCTCTCCTGACAGCTGCATAATATTCCATTGTGTATATGTACCACAGTTTCTTTAGCCATTCATCTGTTGAAGGGTATCTTGGCTGTTTCCAGAGTCTTGCTATGGTAAATAATGCTGCAATGAATATAGGTGTAAAGAAGGGATTTTTGTATTGTATTTTTGTGTTCCTAGGGTATATTCCTAGGAGAGGTATAGCTGGATCGTATGGGAGCTCGATTTCCAGTTTTTGGAGGAATCTCCATATTGCTTTCCATAAAGGTTGAACTAGATGGCATTTCCACCAGCAGTGGATAAGAGTGCCTTTCTCTCCACATCCCCGCCAACACTGCTTATTTTCATTCTTTGTGATGTGTGCCAATCTCTGGGGTGTGAGGTGGCACCACATAGATGTTTTGATTTGAATCTCCCTGATGATTAGTGATGTGGAGCATTTTTTTATGTGTCTTTTGGCCATTTTTATTTCTTCTTTGTCAAAGTGTTCTCCCCATTTTTTGATGGGATTAGATTTTTTTCTTGTAAATTTCTGTCAGTGCCTTGTGTATTTTGGAGATTAGCCCCTTATCTAATGGGAATTGGGTGAATAGTTTCTCCCACTCAGTGGGGGGGCTCTTGTATTCTGGGCGCTATTTCTTTTGAGGTGCAGAAGCTTCTCAGTTTAATATATTCCCATCTGTTAATCTCTGCTTTCTCTTGCTTGGAGAGTGCAGTTTCCTCTTTGAAGATGCCTTTAGTCTCAATGTCCTGGAGTGTTTTGCCTATGTGTTGTTCTATATATCTAATGGTTTTGAGTCTGGTATCCAGGTCTTTCATCCATTTGAATTTAACCTTCGTACATGATGTTAGCTGGGGGTCTAAGTTCAATTTTTTGCAAGTGGCTAGCCAGTTGTGCCAACACCACTTGTTGAAAAGGCTTTCTTAGCTCCATTTAGTATTTCCTGCTCCTTTATAAAAAATTAGGTGAGAAAACCGGCTAACCTTTGCAAAAGCTGGCTCCCTGTGTGTGACACCAGGCGGGGAAAATCCGCGAAAGTACACCGGCCCAGTGGGGCTCAGCTGTGAAAGACTGTGAGTGTGACCTGTCTATGTCTGTCTACTGTCCTCTTGCGTGAAACTCTTGCGAGTGGGGCAAAAAGAGGCTCAGAGGAGCATGGCCGCTCCGCTTCGCTACGCGGCCGTGCACTCTTTCTAAGGAAAGAACTCCATTGCAACAAGAAGGAAAAATCACACTAAGAACGGCGCTATATCACAGAAGCAAACATTTCTCTCTGGACTGTCTTCTCTGTTGCATGCTCGGGCCTAAGATTTGACCCAGTGTGAGGCTTCATCCACGGAGGACTCCCCTCCCTTAGAGGCAAGTCAGCCCATCCAGAAAGGGAGGAGCCAGAGGAGTGTGCTGCCTACATCATATAGACAATGAATACCACTACAACACGTAGAAAAACCCACAATACAAGTGTGACAATGGGGAAACAACGCAGGCCAGCATCAGACATAGAGAATGAAGATGACAATTCTGAGGACCAGATAATGACTGAACAACTAATCAACCTCTCAGATAAGGACTTTAGACTAGCAATATGGAAGGTGCTCAACAGACTCCAAGAAACCATGGATCGAGTTGAACAGAACACTAATAAGAACCAAGAAAATATGAAGGCAGAAATGACAAAACTCCAAACTGAAATAACATGTCAACTAACAGGACTGAAAAAGTCAGTAAACGAAGTGAATGACAAAATGGATAAGCTCTGGGACAGGGTATCAGAAGCTGAGAATAGACTTGGTGCTGTGGAAGATGAGATACATAACAATTCCATACAGCAGGAGAGATTGGACAAAAAACTTAAAGCAAATGAGCAGACAATGGAAAAATTAGTCAAAGAATGGGAACAGACGAAAATAGAAGTCTATGATAAGATCAACAGAAACAACTTAAGAATCATTGGAGTCCCAGAGACCCAGGAAGAAAATTTCCAGGAAGAATCAATGGTCAAGAACATCATTAAAGAGAAACTTCCAGAGCTAAAGAATATATGTGATCAAATCCTGCATGCCCGAAGAGTACCAACCAAAAGAGACCCCAGAAAAACCACCCCAAGACACATCCTAGTCACAATGACAAATCCCACAGATAGAGACAGAATTCTGAAAACAGCAAGATCAAAAGGGGAAATCATGTTCAAGCAAGCTTCCCTGAGATTTACAGCAGACCTGTCACCAGAAACGCTCAATGCCAGAAAGCAGTGGTGGGATATTGTGACAAGACTGAATGAAATGAATGCTTCACCCAGAATACTATACCCAGCAAAACTCACTTTCCGGTTTGATGGAAGAATACATGGTTTCACAGACAAAAAACAGCTCAGAAACTTCACAGACACAAAACCAGTCTTAAGAGAAAAACTGAAAGACCTAATCTAAGACAAGACTACCCAAAAGACACACCAAATTTTGAAATAAAGATGGCGTTAAATCCCAGGACAATTCTTTCTCTCAACGTCAATGGACTAAATGCACCAGTTAAGAGACACAGAGTGGCTAAATGGATCAAAAAACTCAATCCAACCTTCTGCTGCCTACAAGAAACGCACCTGAATAGTCAGAACAAACATAGACTCAAAATAAAAGGCTGGAAAAAAGTTATCCAAGCAAACAACACCCATAAAAAAGCTGGAGTGGCCATACTAATATCAGATAATGCAAACTTTATACTCAGGAAGGTTGTAAGGGACAAAGACGGACATTTTATATTAATCAAGGGGTACGTAGAGCAGGAAGAATTCACTCTCCTAAACATATATGCACCGAATAAGGGGCCAGCAAAATATTTAATACAACTGTTGACAAATCTGAAAAATAATATCAACAACAACACAATAATTGTGGGGGACCTTAACACGGCTTTGTCAACACTGGACAGGTCAACCAGACTGAAACCCAACAAGAATATACTAGACCTGAGGAGAGAAATGGAAGAAAGAGGCCTAGTGGATATATATAGGACACTCCATCCCCAGAAACCTGGATACACATTCTTCTCCAATGTACATGGGACATTCTCCAGGATAGACTACATGCTGGCACATAAAACATACCTCCATAAGATCAAGAGGATAGAAATTTTGCAGACTACCTTCGCTGACCACAAGGCTCTGAAATTATTTGTGAACTCCAAAGGGACTCAGAAGAAACACTTTAACACCTGGAAGTTAAACAGCCTCATGCTCAATAACCAGTGGGTCCGAGATGAAATCAAGGAGGAAATAAAAAGGTTCCTGGAAACAAATGACAATAAAGACACAAACTCTCAGAACTTATGGGACACAGCAAAAGCAGTACTGAGAGGAAAATTTATAGCTTTGCAAGCACACATCAGGAAGGAAGAAGGAGCTTACCTGAGTAGCTTAATGACACAGCTAATAGAACTAGAAAATGCTCAACAAAAGGACCCAAGAATAGGAAGACAGAAGGAAATAACAAAGCTGAGAGCAGAAATCAACGAAGTGGAAACTCAAAAAACAATCCGAAAGATCAACGAAAGCAGAAGTTGGTTCTTTGAAAAAATAAACAAGATTGATAGACCACTGGCAAACCTAACAAAGAAAGAGAGAGAGAGAAACTTGATAACTCGTATCAGGAATGAAAAAGGAGAGATCACTACTGATATGACAGAGATTCAAAGGGTAATCAGAAACTACTTTGAAAAACTCTACGCCACTAAAAATGAGAACCTGGAAGAAATGGATAAATTCTTGGACTCTTATAATCTTCCACGGTTGAAGGAAGAGGATGTAGCATATCTAAACACCCCCATCACCATTGATGAAATTAAAACAGTAATCAAATGTCTGCCGAAAAACAAAAGCCCAGGTCCAGATGGATTCACTAATGAATTCTATCAAACTTTCCAAGAGGAACTACTACCAATCTTGGCAAGACTCTTTCATGAAATTGAACAAACAGAAACACTTCCAAATAGCTTTTATGAAGCCAACATCACCTTGATACCTAAACCAGACAGAGACGCTACCAAAAAAGAAAATTACAGACCAATATCACTGATGAATGCAGATGCAAAGATCCTCAACAAAATCCTGGCAAATAGGATTCAATGCCTCGTTAAGAAGATCATCCACTACGATCAAGTAGGTTTCATCCCATGAATGCAAGGCTGGTTTAACATCCGTAAATCTATCAACATAATACACAACATCAATAACAAGAAAAATAAAAACCACATGATCATATCAATAGATGCAGAGAAAGCATTTGATAATGTCCAACACCCATTCTTGATCAAAACTCTCAGCAAGATGGGAATGGAGGAAACCTTTCTCAATATAGTGAAGGCCATCTACCACAAGCCAGTGGCAAATATTATCCTCAATGGAGAAAAACTGAAAGCCTTCCCTCTAAATTCTGGCACAAGACAAGGCTGTCCTCTCTCACCACTCCTATTCAACATAGCACTGGAAGTACTTGCTATAGCGATTAGGCAAGAAAAGGATATCAAGGGAATCCAGATAGGAAAGGAAGAAGTCAAACTCTCACTGTTTGCAGATGACATGATACTCTACTTAGAAAACCCTAAAGACTCTATCAAAAAGCTTCTAGAAACAATAGACTCATATAGCAAGGTGGCAGGCTACAAAATTAACACACAAAAATCAATGGCCTTTCTATATACCAATAGTAATAAGGATGAAATGGACATTAAGAAAACAACCCCATTCACAATAGTACCACACAAACTCAAATATCTTGGAATCAACTTGACTAAATATGTGAAGGACCTATACAAAGAAAACTATAAAACTCTGCTCCAAGAAATAAGAGAGGACACACGGAAATGGAAACACATACCCTGCTCATGGATTGGCAAGATTAACATCATCAAAATGTCAATACTCCCCAAGGCATTATACAGATTTAATGCCATCCCTCTAAATATACCCATGACATTCTTCAAAGAAGTGGATCAGACACTTTTGAAATTCATTTGGAACAATAAACACCCTCGAATAGCTAAAGCAATCATTGGGAAAAAGAATATGGGAGGAATTACTTTTCCCAACTTTAAACTGTACTACAAAGCAACAGTTATCAAAACAGCATGGTATTGGAATAAGGATAGGTCCTCAGATCAGTGGAATAGGCTTGAATACTGAGAAAATGTTCCCCAGAGATACAACCATCTAATTTTTGATAAAGGAGCAGGAAATCCTAAATGGAGCAGGGAAAGCCTCTTCAACAAGTGGTGTTGGCACAATTGGATAGCCACTTGCAAAAAATTAAACTTAGACCCCCAGCTAACATCATGTACAAAGGTAAAATCCAAATGGATTAAAGACCTCGATATCAGCCCCAAAACCATAAGATATATAGAACAGCACATAGGCAAAACACTACAGGACATTACAGGCATCTTCAAGGAGGAAACTGCACTCTCCAAGCAAGTGAAAGCAGAGATTAACAGATGGGAATATATTAAGCTGAGAAGCTTCTGCACCTCAAAGGAAATAGTGCCCAGGATACAAGAGCCACCCACTGAGTGGGAGAAACTATTCACCCAATACCCATCAGATAAGGGGCTAATCTCCAAAATATACAAGGCACTGACAGAACTTTACAAGAAAAAAACATCTAACCCCATCAAAAAATGGGGAGAAGAAATGAACAGACACTTTGACAAAGAAGAAATACGCATGGCCAAAAGACACATGAAAAAATGTTCCACATCACTAATCATCAGGGAGATGCAAATCAAAACAACGATGAGATACCACCTCACACCCCAGAGAATGGCACACATCACAAAGAATGAGAATAAACAGTGTTGGCGGGGATGTGGAGAGAAAGGAACTCTTATCCACTGCTGGTGGGAATGCTGTCTAGTTCAACCTTTATGGAAAGCGATATGGAGATTCCTCCAAAAACTGGAAATCGAGCTCCCATACGATCCAGCTATACCACTCCTAGGAATATACCCTAGGAACACAAAAATACAATACAAAAACCCCTTCCTTACACCTATATTCATTGCAGCTCTATTTACCATAGCAAGACTCTGGAAACAACCAAGATGCCCTTCAACAGACGAATGGCTAAAGAAACTGTGGTACATATACACAATGGAATATTATGCAGCTGTCAGGAGAGATGAAGTCATGAAATTTTCCTATACATGGATGTACATGGAATCTATTATGCTGAGTGAAATAAGTCAGAGAGAGAGAGAAAAATGCAGAATGGTCTCACTCATCTATGGGTTTTAAGAAAAATGAAAGACACCCTTGTAATAATAATTTTCAGACACAAAAGAGAAAAGAGCTGGAAGTTCCAGCTCACCTCAGGAAGCTCACCACAAAGAGTGATGAGTTTAGTTAGAGAAATAACTACATTTTGAACTGTCCTAATATTGAGAATGTATGAGGGAAATGTAGAGCCTGTTTAGGGTACAGGCGGGGGTTGGGTGGGGAGGAGGGAGATTTGGGACTTGGGTGATGGGAATGTTGCACTGGTGATGGGTGGTGTTCCTTTTATGACTGAAACCCAAACACAATCATGTATGTAATCAAGGTGTTTAAATAAAAAAAAAATTAAAAAAACATTAGGTGATTGTATATCTGGGGAACATTCTCTGAGTATTCAAGCCTATTCCACTTATCTGAGGGCCTGTCCTTATTCCAATATCGTGCTGTTTTGATAACTATTGCTTTGTAGTAAAGTTTAAAGTTGGGGAAAGTAATCCCTCACATATTCTTTTTCACAATGATTGCTTTAGCTATCTAGGGTGTTTATTGTTCCAAATGAATTTCAAAAGTGCCTGATCCACTTCTTTGAAGAATGTCAAGGGTATCTTTTGAGGGATCACATTAAATCTGTACAATGCTTTGGGGAGTATTGCCATTTTAATGATATTAATCCTGCCAATCCACGAGCAGGGTATGTGTTTCGATTTCCGCGTGTCCTCTCTTATTTCTTGGAGCAGAGTTTTATAGTTTTCTTTGTATGGGTCCTTCAAATTTTTAGTCAAGTTGATTCCAAGATATTTGAGTTTGTGTGGCACTATTATGAATGGGGTTGTTTTCTTTTCTTTTTTTTTTTCTTTGCTTCCTTCTTTTTTTGTGTGTGTGTGTGGGGCTCTACAGATACAATATTCCAGGGTTACTCCTGGCTTCTGCATTCAAAACTCATTCCAAGCAGTGCTGGAGGACCATATGTGGTGCCAGAGATTGAACCTAGATTGGCTCCCTGTAAGGTCAGTGCCTTACCTGCTGTACTATTGCTCTGGCTCTTTCCACAGTTTCTTTATCCAGTTGTCAGCTGTTGACATAACATGAATTCTATGTTTTGTCTATTGTGAATAGTGTGGCTTTGAATATAGGGCTGCCAATATATTTTCAAGGTAGTGTTTTCTTATACTTTGTATAAATGCCTAGGAATCTGGTGTTTCTATTTTTTTATTGGGGGGGGGTTGGACCAAACTCAATTGAAATCAGGGATTACTCCTGACATTTTGCACAGAAGATACTTCTGACAGGCTCAAGGGAACCTAAGCAAAAAGGATTCAAATGGGATGCCAGAAATTGAACCTTGTCAGCTGCATGCAAGGCAAGTGCCCTACCCACTGTTGTTCAGGGCCTATGTTTTTTTTTTTTAATTTTTTTTTTTTTGGTTTTTCGGGCCACACTCGTTAGATGCTCAGGGGTCACTCCTGGCTATACGCTCAGAAATTGCCCCTGGCTTGGGGGGACCATATGGGACGCCGGGGGATCGAACCGTGGTCCTTTCCTTGGCTAGCGCTTGCAAGGCAGACACCTTACCTCTAGCGCCACCTCGCCGGCCCCTTTTTTTAATTTTTTAAAGAAATCTCCATACCATGTTCCACATAGTCAGCATCAATTTACATCCCCATCTACAAGCCCAGAGTTCCTTTTCCAGTTCACTTTTGAGCATATATATATTATTTTGTAGGGCTAATTTAATAGTTAATCTCAATATAATAGCACTTTAAGATCTTTTAAAAATAATTCCTTATTTCACTCTATTAACTCTCTCTGTTATAGAAAGTTTTTATTACAAAGGCACAAGTGTAATTCTTTCTTTTGTAAAGTGAATATGTAATATTACTTATAATGTACATGGACAAACAGGTACTGTGTAAACAGTTCTTGCCTGATTTAAAATGCTGTGAAGGGGCTGGAATATAACGTTTGCATGTAGAAGGCCCAGGCTTAATCCCTAGTATATTTAATTTTAATTTATTATTTTTTTATATTTTATTTAAACACCTTGATTACATACATGATTGTGTTTGGGTTTCAGTCATGTAAAGAACACCACCCATCACCAGTACAACATTCCCATCACCAATGTCCCAATCTCTCTCCTCCCCACCCGACCCCCGCCTGTACTCTAAACAGGCTTTCCATTTTCCTCATACATTCTCATTATTAGGACAGTTCAAAATGTAGTTATTTCTCTAACTAAACTCATCACTCTTTGTGGTGAGCTTCCTGAAGTGAGCTGGAACTTCCAGCTCTTTTCTATTTTGTGTCTAAAAATTATTATTGCAAGAATGTCTTTCATTTTTCTTAAAACCCATAGATGAGTGAGACCATTCTGCGTTATTCTCTCTCTCTCTGACTTATTTCACTCAGCATAATAGAGTCCATGTACATCCATGTACAGGAAAAGTTCATGACTTCATCTCTCCTGACAGCTGCATAATATTCCATTGTGTATATGTACCACAGTTTCTTTAGCCATTCGTCTGTTGAAGGGCATCTTGGCTGTTTCCAGAGTCTTGCTATGGTAAATAGTGCTGCAATGAATATAGGTGTAAGGAAGGGTTTTTTGTATTGTATTTTTGTGTTCCTAGGGTATATTCCTAGGAGTGGTATAGCTGGATCGTATGGGAGCTCGATTTCCAGTTTTTGGAGGAATCTCCATATCGCTTTCCATAAAGGTTGAACTAGACAGCATTCCCACCAGCAGTGGATAAGAGTTCCTTTCTCTCCACATCCCCGCCAACACTGTTTATTCTCATTCTTTGTGATGTGTGCCATTCTCTGGGGTGTGAGGTGGTATCTCATCGTTGTTTTGATTTGCATCTACCTGATGATTAGTGATGAGGAGCACTTTTTCATGTGTCTTTAGGCCATTTTTATTTCTTCTTTGTCAAAGTGTCTGTTCATTTTTCATCCCCAATTTTTGATGGGATTAGATGTTTTTTTTTCTTGTAAAGTTCTGTCAGTGCCTGTATATTTTGGATATTAGCCCCTTATCTGATGGGTATTGGGTGAATAGTTTCTCCCACTCAGTGGGGGGCTCTTGTATCCTGGGCACTATTTCCTTTGAGGTGCAGAAGCTTCTCAGCTTAATATATTCCCATCTATTAATCTCTGCTTTCACTTGCTTGGAGAGTGCAGTTTCCTCCTTGAATATGCCTGTGGTCTCAATGTCCTGGAGTGTTTTGCCTATGTGTTGTTCTATATATCTTATGGTTTTGGGTCTGATATTGAGGTCTTTCATCCATTTGG
Organism: Suncus etruscus; assembly: GCF_024139225.1. Lineage (NCBI taxonomy): Eukaryota > Metazoa > Chordata > Mammalia > Eulipotyphla > Soricidae > Suncus > Suncus etruscus. The sequence continues at coordinate 154,137,707 of NC_064850.1, read as the reverse complement.
ATTTTACCTTCGTACATGATGTTAGCTTGGGGGTCTAAGTTCAATTTTTTGCAAGTGGCTAGCCAGTTGTGCCAACACCACTTGTTGAAGAGGATTTTCCTGCTCCTTTATAAAAAATTAGGTGATTGTATGTCTGGGGAACAGTCTCTGAGTATTCAAGCCTATTCCACTGATCTGAGGGCCTGTCCTTATTCCAATACCATGCTGTTTTGATAACTATTGCTTTGTAGTAAAGTTTAAAGTTGGGGAAAGTAATTCCTCCCATATTCTTTTTCCCAATGATTGCTGTAGCTATTCTAGGGTGTTTATTGTTCCAAATGAATTTCAAAAGTGCCTGATACACTTCTTTGAAGAATGTCAGGGGTATCTTTAGAGAGATCGCATTAAATCTGTATAATGCCTTGGGGAGTATTGCCATTTTGATGATGTTAATCCTGCCAATCCATGAGCAGGGTATGTGTTTCGATTTCCGCGTGTCCTCTCTTATTTCTTGGAGCAGAGTTTTATAGTTTTCTTTGTATAGGTCCTTCACATTTTTAGTCAAATTCATTCCAAGATATTTGAGTTTGTGTGGCACTATATTGAATGGGTTGTTTTCTTAATGTCCATTTCTTCCTTATTACTATTGGTGTGTAGAAAGACCATTGATTTTTGTGTATTAATTTTGTAGCCTGTCACCTTGCTATATGAGTCTATTGTTTCTAGAAGCTTTTTCGTAATGACTTTGGGGTTTTCTAGGTAGAGTATCATGTCATCTGCAAAAAGCGAGAGCTTGACTTCTTCCTTTTCTATCTGGATTCCCTTGATATCTTTTTCTTGCCTAATCACTATAGCAAGTACTTCCAGTGCTATATTGAATAGGATTGGTGAGAGAGGACAGCCTTGTCTTGTGCCAGAATTTAGAGAAAAGCCTTTCAATTTTTCTCCATTGAGGACAATATTTGCCTCTGGCTTGTGGTGATGGCCTTAACTATATTGAGAAAGTTTCCTTCCATTTCTATCTTGCTGAGAGTTTTGATCAAGAATGGGTGTTGGACCTTATCAAATGCTTTCTCTGCATCTATTGATATGATCATGTAATTTCTATTTTTCTTGTTGTTGATGTTGTGTATTATGTTGATAGATTTACAGATGTAAACCAGCCTTGTATTTCTGGGATGAAACCTACTTGATCGTAGTGGATGATCTTCTTTTTTTTTTTTTCACTTTTTTTTTATTATGAATTATGAGAACAAAAGATGCAAAGAAAGAGGATAAGGTAAAGTTACAGTGGAAGGACAATCACCCATAACATAATTATCTGAAGAAGTCCCCTTGCTGATATCTTAACTTTGAACTTTCACCAAAGAAAGTTAAGATAAATAAAACAGAATCCATGTGCAATTACTTTTTCCCTCAAGTCCCCAGATTGTAGCACATTATAATATTTCTTAACAGCACACAAGGCAATCTAAAGCCATCAAACTTACGTAACTCCTTAAACATTAGAGGCATAGTATTTTTTACATTTCCATGTACATGCATATTAGCTTACGTTAACCTCAAATTTTAAGTGGGTGTGTTTTAAGGATTAGAGTCCAAGGAGCACAGTAAAAACGGTGTTAGAGTGGCAATTGTTGTTTGCATAGGCCCACCAAAATATGAGAGGCATGGAAAGGAATAACATTGGCCTAAATACAAGGAGATCCTACCCCTGAAGTTTCCTGGCATAAGACCAGCTCTAGGCCTCAGGAAAGTTATCGTTAGCTCCAAGACATTGTCCGTAGCGCCAACACACTTATCACACAGTCTCTGTTGTTGGTCTCATGTTTCTGTATTAAAGATTCTGGAATCTGCATGTCCTACATTGAAGTCATGATGTGGAGTGCCTTCTCATTTCACCTCACCATGAAAGGGGAATGCAGGAAGCCCTGTCCTGTAAGCAGGTTGTTGTTGTTAAGTCTTCTCAGTGTTAAGGGAAGTCTCTTTTGAGCAGGACGATGTCTGAGCAGTGGTAGGGTCTTCCGTGGTAGAGGATTGCTTCCAGGTGATGTTATAGACAAACCTCACCATAAAGGGGCAATACAGCAAGCCCTGTCCAGTAAGCAGGTCATTGTTCTTGTTGTCTTCTCATTGTTTAGGGATGTCTCTTTTGAGTAGATCGATGTCAGAGCAGCTGTAGGATCGTCCCTGGTACAGGAATGCCTCCGGGTGATGTTATATACAACCTTGGATGTTTTGTAAATGTCTTCTGTAGATCAAGGGGTAAATGGAGAATGCCCATTCTTCTGAGGCCTGTGCCAGGTCTTTATGTCAATGTTCAGGGTGTAAGGTCTCATTGCACTACAAGGTTTGTGTGTTCCCATATCTATTAGATAAGAACTTATTGGTATGTATAGTATTTTCCCATGTTAGTGTGCCTACGCAAACAAGATATAAAGCCACATGGTGCTATCAGATATATGGGGGCATAAGAACATTTCCAACAAGACCCATGACTTGGTTCAAACATAAGTATTAAACTGAGGGATTCTTTCACACCAAATTCCATATTGAGCAGTTCACAAAGAGAAGATAAAAAACATGGGGGGGGGATCATCACTGTATAAGAAAGTATTTAGCAAAAGTTATAGCCGTCAAAGTAAACACCCATAAAATGTTGAAAAGATATGTGTCCTTTTTATGCTTTTTAAAATAGTTGGGTGGGTGTTAACTCTAGGGCACCACTTTGGTCTGTGACTTAGGACTCAACAGTACTTAAGTTAGAAAGGGTAAAAAAGGAGTAAAGATGATAGGAGTTAAAGAAGTTAAAGAGAAGTATGAACTTATGAAGGGGTATGCAAAAGGGCAGAGTACAAAATGGACATTCTGCATACATAAAAACATAATTCAATGATAGTGAGTACTATTAATGTTTCTTGTGAGAGTACTATTAATGTTTCTTGTGCACGCGGGGGCGATAGCCCCTGTACGATTTTTAAAATGTAGACTGGACAGAGATTACCGGTGCCAGCCAAACCTCCTCCTGCTAGACTCCCGGCTCCCAGGAAGGAGAGATCCTTCAAGAAGCTGGGAGAACAGAAGTTCAGAGCCCCACCCAGACCCTCCCTAAGGAGCCGCATGGATAGTGGGGGAAGGCCTAGGGTACCTTCAAGCTCCACCAAGGGACCCAACTCACCGGCTTGCCCAGGCGTGTGGCCCGGGGAAGCCCTGGAGATCTGGAGCAAGGTGGCCGAGGGGTGCTGGGGTTACCCAAATCCCGCACCCACCCTAGGCCTGCCAAGCAGGCCTCCGGCATGGCGTGGGCCTACCAAACCTCTTCCTGCTAGACTCCCGGCTCCCAGGAAGGAGAGATCCTTCAAGAAGCTGGGAGAACAGAAGTTCAGAGCCCCACCCAGACCCTCCCTAAGGAGCCGCATGGATAGTGGGGGAAGGCCTAGGGTACCTTCAAGCTCTACCCAGGGACCCAACTCACTGGCTTGCCCAGGCGTGTTGCCCGGGGAAGCCCTGGAGATCTGGAGCAAGGTGGCCGAGGGGTGCTGGGGTTACCCAAATCCCGCAGCCCCCTTAGGCCTGGCCCAGCAGGCCTCCGGCATGGCGTGGGCCTACCAAACCTCCTCCTGCTAGACTCCCGGCTCCCAGGAAGGAGAGATCCTTCAAGAAGCTGGGAGAACAGAAGTTCAGAGCCCCACCCAGACCCTCCCTAAGGAGCCGCATGGATAGTGGGGGAAGGCCTAGGGTACCTTCAAGCTCCACCCAGGGACCCAACTCACTGGCTTGCCCAGGCGTGTGGCCCGGGGAAGCCCTGGAGATCTGGAGCAAGGTGGCCGAGGGGTGCTGGGGTTACCCAAATCCCGCACCCCCCCTAGGCCTGGCCAAGCAGGCCTCCGGCATGGTGTGGGCCTACCAAACCTCCTCCTGCTAGACTCCCGGCTCCCAGGAAGAAGAGATCCTTCAAGAAGCTGGGAGAACAGAAGTTCAGAGCCCCACCCAGACCCTCCCTAAGGAGCCGCATGGATAGTGGGGGAAGGCCTAGGGTACCTTCAAGCTCCACCCAGGGACCCAACTCACCAGCTTGCCCAGGCGTGTGGCCCGGGGAAGCCCTGGAGATCTGGAGCAAGGTGGCCGAGGGGTGCTGGGGTTACCCAAATCCCGCACCCCCCCTAGGCCTGGCCCAGCAGGCCTCCGGCATGGCGTGGGCCTACCAAACCTCCTCCTGCTAGACTCCCCCGGATGATCTTCTTAATGAGGCATTGAATCCTATTTGCCAGGATTTTGTTGAGGATCTTTGCATCTGTATTCATCAGTGATATTGGTATGTAATTTTTCTTTTTCATAGCATCTCTGTCTGGTTTAGGTATTAAGGTGATGTTGGCTTCATAAAAGCTATTTGGAGGTGTTCCTGTTTTTTCAATTTCATGAAAGAGTCTTGCCAGGATTGGTAGAAGTTCCTCTTGAAAGGTTTGAAAGAATTCATTATCAGTAAAACCATCTGGACTTTTGTTTTTGAGCAGACATTTGATTACTGTCTTAATTTCCTCAATAGTGATGGGTGTGTTTAGAAATGCTACATCCTCTTCATTCAACCATGGAAGATTATAAGAGTTCAAAAATTTATCCATTTCTTCCAGGTTTTCATTTTTAGTGGCATAGAGTTTCTCAAAGTAGTTTCTAATTACCCTTTGGATCTCTATCATATCAGTAGTGATCTCTCCTTTTTCATTTCTAATACGAGTTATCAAGTTTCTCCTTCTCTCTCTTTCTTTCTTAGGTTTGCCAGTGGTCTATCAATTTTGTTTATTTTATTAAAGAACCAACTTCTGCTTTCATTGATCTTTTGGATTGTTTTTCGGGTTTTCACTTCATTGATTTCTGCTCTCAGGTTTGTTATTTCCTTTTCTCTCCCTATTTTTAGGGTCCTTTTCTTGAGTACTTTCCAATTCTATGAGCTGTGTCATTAAGCTATTTAGGTATGCCCCTTCTTTCCTGATGTGTGCTTGCAAAGGTATAAATTTTCCTTTCAGTACCGCTTTTGCTGTGTCCCACAGGTTCTGATAGTTTTTGTCTCCATTGTCATTTGTTTCTAGGAAGGTCTTGATTTTCTCTTTGATTTCATCTCGGACCCACTGGTTATTCAGTATTAGGCTGTTTAACTTCCAGGTATTAATGTTTTTCTTCTGTGTCCCTTTGTATTTCACATATAATTTAGGGCCTTGTGATCAGCGAAGGTAGCCTGCAAAATTTCTATCCTCTTAATATTATGAAGGTATGTTTTATGTGCTAGCATGTAGTCTATCCTGGAGAATGTCTCATGTACATTAGAGAAGAATGTGTATCTGGGCTTTGGGTGTGGAGTGTTCTATAATATCTGCTAGGCCTCTTTCTTCCATTTCTCTTTTCAGGTCTAGTATATTCTTGTTGGGTTTCAGTCTGGTTGATCTGTCAAGTGTTGACAATGCCGTGTTGAGGTCTCCCACAATTATTGTGTTGTTATTGATATTATTTTTCAGATTTGTCAACAATTTTATTAAATATTTTGCTGGCCCCTCATACGGTGCATATATTTTAGGAGAGTGATTTGTTCCTGCTGTACGTATCCCTTGATTAATACTAAATGTCCATCTTTGTCTCTTACAACTTTCCTAAATATAAAGTTTGCATCATCTGATATTAGTATGGCCACTCCAGCTTTTTTATGAGTGTTGTTTGCTTGGATAATTTTTCTCCAGCCTTTTATTTTGAGTCCATGTTTGTTCTGATTATTCAGGTGCGTTTCTTGTAGGCAGCAGAAGGTTGGATTGAGTTTTTTGATCCATTTAGCCACTCTGTGTCTCTTAACTGGTGCATTTAGTCCATTGACATTGAGAGAAAGAATTGTCCTGGGAGTTAGTGCCATCTTTATATCGAAGTTTGGTATGTCTGTTGGTCAGTCTTGTCTTAAAGTAGGCCGTTCAGTTTTGTTTTGTTTTTTTTTTTTTTGGTTTTTGGGCCACACCCGGTGTTGCTCAGGGGTTACTCCTGGTTATTTGCTCAGAAACAGCTCCTGGCAGACACGAAGGATTATATGGGACACTGGAATTTGAACCAACCACCTTTGGTCCTGGATCAGCTGCTTGCAAGGCAAACGCCGCTGTGCTATCTCTCCGGGCCCCATTCAGTTTTTCTTTTAAAAATGGTTTTGAGTCTGTAAAGTTTCTGAGCTGTTGTTTGTCTGTGAAGCCATGTATTGTTTCTTCAAACCTGAAAGTGAGTTTTGCTGGGTGCAGTATTCTAGGTGAATCATTTATTTAATTGAATTTTGTCACTATGTCCCACCACTGCCTTCTGGCCTTGAGTGTTTCTGGTGACAGGTCTGCAGTAAATCTCATGGATGTTCCCTTGAATGTAATTTCTCTTTTCGATCTTGCTGCTTTCAGAATTCTGTCTCTATTTGTGGGATTCGTCATTGTGACTAGGATGTGTCTTGGGGTGTTTTTTCTGAGGTCTCTTTTAGTTGGTACTCTTCGGGCATGCAGGATTTGATCACATGTATTCAGTAGCTCTGGTAATTTCTCTTTAATGATTTTCTTGACCATTGATTCTTCCTGGAGATTTTCCTCCTGAGTCTCTGGGACTCCAATGATTCTGAAGTTGTTTCTGTTGAGCTTATCATAAACTTCTATTTTCATCTGTTCCCATTCTTTGAGTAATTTTTTCCATTGTTTGATCATTTGCTTTAAGGCTTTTTTCTAATTTCTTCTGCTGTATGGAATTGTTATTCATCTCATCTTCCAGTGTACTAATTCTATCCTCACCTGCTGTTAACCCGTGGGAAATCTCAACCATGCAACCATGTTTTTCTTCAATTCATCTACTGAGTTTTTCAGACCTGTTATTTGACCTGAAATTTCAGTTTGGAGTTTTCTGATTTCTATCTTCATATTCTCTTGATTCTTATTAGTGTTCTTTTCTATACTGTTTTTGAGTTCTTTGAACATCTTCCATATTGTGACTCTAAACTCCTTATCTGAGAGACTGACTAGTTTGTTGGTCATGTTCAAGTCATCAGAGTTGCCATTGTCATTCTCTATGTCTGGCGCTGGCCTGCGTTGTTTCCCCATTGTCACACTTTTATTGTGGGTTTGTCTACGTTTGTGGTTGTACTCATTGGCTAAATGATGTGCATGGCCGGGAAGCGAAGCGGAGCGGCCGTGCTCCTCTGGCTCCACCCTTTCTGGGCGTGTAAGCTCACCTCCAGGGAAGGCAAGCCATCTGCAGATGAGCCACACACAGGATGAAATCAGGAGGAAAATGGAGCACTGCACAGAAGACAGGCAGATAGGAATGCTGGCATCTGAGTTCCAGTAGAGTTCAGCTGCTTTCCCTTTCTGGGCTTGTAAAGTCAGCCTTTTCTTACTCACTCACTTATTTTCTGGGTAGCTTCAGAATACAGTTTTTTGGGGGTTCACTTCCCAGGGCTCTGAGGAGAGCTTCAAGCATTCAGAAAAGACAGAGAAGCACAGGATAGGGCTTCCTTCAGGTCCTCAGTTTCCTCAGAAGAAGCACAGCAGATCGGAGACTCCATAGGTGAAGCAATCAGCACTTCACCTGTCAGTCCCCACAGTCAGCCATTTCTTATTCACTTCGGGTTTTTCTTTTTATGACTGAAATCCAACTACAAATATGTTTGTAATTATGGTGCTTAAATAAGCATTAAAAATTACCCAAATTAAAAAGAAATAAATATGTTAAATGAGATAGGTAATAATAAAATTTATGCAAAATAAATAGTATAGAGCCAATAGTTTAGTGTGTGTGTGTGTGTGTGTGTGTGTGTGCATACACATCTGGCAATGCTTAGGGATCACTCCTGGTAGACCTCCGGGTCCAAATGTGGTGTAAGGGATCAAACCCTCATTGCACTAAACATCAACACACACACATGCTTTTTCTTAAGTTGGAAACAAAGTAACTATAAATGAGCCTATGATTTGGTGTTTAATTTTTTTTTGAGGACCACACTCTATAATATATAGGGTTTACTCCTGATTCTGCACTCAGGGTTCACTCTTGGTGGAGCCCAGAGATCAGATGGGGTTCTGGGAACTAACTTGGTTGGCTGCATGCAGGATAACGTCAAGTTAGAGATATCTTGATAAACCAGTACCTTTCAATTTATCTGTAGTGAGAATTACATAACTTAGAATGTCTCACAAAATACTCAGGAACCTCAGAGGTGAATATTCTGAGTAGAATATTTCAGTCATTCAAATTAACTTCATTGATTTATTTATTTTTGAATGGGGGCCATACCTGGCAGTGCTCAAGGTTTACTGGTGACTCTGCAGTCATGAGTCACTCATGGTGGTGTTCTGTTGACCCATGTAAGGTAAGTGCCCTACTCACTATATTCTCTCTTTCCTCTACCCTCTTAGATGCCTAAGTTTCTTGTTTTCTTATTTATAAAATCCTCCTGCTCTGTGTATGTTTTTCCATGTATGTGATTTCATATTCATTTTTAGAATCTGGGGCATAGAAAATAAATATATGCAGTGAAACCAAAACATTTTATTACTATTGTCTTAATTTCTTAGTGAAACATGTGGCAATTCTTAGTATGCACAAGTATGGGTGCCAATTATATCTTTTATTCATTTAGAAGTATTATTGACAGGAAAGCATTCTACTAGAATGCCTATGTGGGTAGTTCCTCTGTTAAGCCCTTCTAGATTAACTCGCTCATCTCCAGACACTTCTATCACTCTAAGTACCTCTTAGCACTCATATATATGTGTCTGGGTAACCATAACTGTCATTAGTTATGTATTTCATAGAACATAGAATTTTAGCGCTGGAAAGAATGTAATCACCCAAATCCCATTTAGCTAAAACGATAGATGGGCATTTTGCAATCACTAAGAGATTACAATAGAAGTTAGCATGCTGTAGGTTTTTACATGGGCTCTATGGGACTCTCTTCAAAATGTGTAGACTGGGCCTAAGAGACTCTGGGTGGTGTTTGCATTGTTCTTTCTTGAATGACAAACAGAAACTTGGCTTTGGGACTTTCTTCTTGAATATAAATTTTCATCTAGTTATTTGTTCCTGGTTTCTATTTATACACAATTCTCCTTTCCTCTGGAAAGGGTGGTCCTTGAGGGCAGAGTTATGTCTCAGCCATCTTTCTATCTCTGACTCCAGCTCAGGCCCTGGCATAAAACAAAAACACAAACAAGTTGACTAAGTGAATGTATGAATGGCATGCTGTCTCTTTGGAGGGATTGATTATATATTCGTTGAGGGAAGGTCCTACCCTTGCCATTTCTTTCTGTTTTGCAAGATACACCACCTACAGAGAAAAGTGAGTAGTGACTGACAAAAAGCAGAGGATACAGCCCAGACAGTGAGTAGATTTAGTTTCGGCTGTCACTATCACTGCTGATCAAATACTTCTCAGGCAGAGCCTGGCTGGGAGGGAAGAGCAGTGCTGAAAGAATTAGAAAGATGTAAGAAATATTTGATGTCAAACAATAATGGAGCTAATGGTGATGCTGGAGTGTCATGTCTAGGAGGAAAGTTGTGTTGCTCTAGGTGACTGTGGAGGCTAAAATAAAGAACAGTTGCTAGTAAATCATTTGTGGTGGTTTCTGAAAGTTGTCAGAAGTCCACTTTTCTTCCATTTTGGTTCTGGAACTCCCCTGCAATTGCAGAATGGAGGAAAGCAAAGAAGGTCAAGTTTAGGGGCCAGAGAGGTAGCATGGACGTAAGGCATTTGCCTTGCATGCAGAAGGTTGGTGGTTTGAATCTTGGCATCCCATATGGTCCCCTATGCCTGCCAGGTGCGATTTTTGAGCAGAGAGCCAGGAGGAACCTCTGAGTGCCACCGGGTGTGGTCCAAAAAACAAACAAAAATGCCTTGAGTAAAATTGGAGGGGTCTTTTAATAAAGAAATAATAAGCTCCAATATTGAGGCATCACTAAAATCCATGTCACACAAAGCTGGGCAGAGAACTTGGTCTGTGACTCTTTCAATCCTATTACACAAATAAAGGATTGTATTCTGAGGATGAACAAATTTCTGAGAAATGCTCAAGACTTGTGGTTACGGTTATGGTTTGCTCTGTCATTTAGTATCACTTGGATAGACTATTTCTTGGAATCTCTGCTACTAAATCTCTTTCTTGGAATCTCTGTTATTAACTCTGTAAAATAGTTTGGGTAAAATGATCTCTCAGTTTCTTAAAGTGGCTCTGAGTATAAAAAAGGTTGGTAGCTAAAATGATGTGAGTGATGGACCATATTAAAGGAGTTTCTGTAGTTCTTTCATAAGTGGTAAGTCTGGTTATTACCATTATTGCTTCATAATTAGTCAAATTTATAAATTTGCCTCTTCCTTAGACATTATTTGATCAAATAAAATGTAAAGTGGTTGCCACATTTCTTGACATTTTCTTCCTGACTGCATCTCATTTTTATTTGGAACTTATCAGAAATCTTATGGTAACTGGACTTTAGTGATGGTTGTCACAGGTCCTGTCCTTCTCTGTACATGCATTGACTTTCCCTTAATGATCTCCAGAATCTTGGCTGTACTGATTTCACCAACAGAATATGAATAAAGAATATGATCCAGAGCAGTCAGATGAAGTTTCAGGAGACATCCAGCTTTATTACAAGGCCCTAACAGCCATGTGCATATTCCTCACATAGCCTCTAAGTAGCCTTTTCCTGCTCTTGCAACCAACCTGTCTCTCATCTCTCTTTGCTGCATCTCTCTCTGCCCCTGTCCCCTTGTTGCATTCACCCCCCCCCTCAACATCCCCCAGGCCACTCTTGATTACCAACCACAGACCCCTCCCAGCTGTGGGAGGATCTCACCATCCAAGTAAGATTTGAATTTGGCTTTGGAGAGGAGTAACATATTCCTTTATGTGTGTGAACAGAGATATATACAATAAATACAATATATACAATAAATACAAGGGAAGCTGAATATCTGGATTTTATGGAGAAAGATGAATCTCAGTTGTTTTGCTGTAAGAAGTGAGTCTGAGGACGACTTCAGGTTGAGATCTGCAGGGAGCAGGGAAGGTAGAGCCGGTGAAACAAAAATGGAAGAGGAGGGAGGTCAGAGCCACAGGTGACCTAGGGGCTTGTGAGTCTTAGGGATTGATAGGAGTCATGGGACTGGCCTGAGGAATGAGAAGCTGACATGTCAACTTTTAAAAAATCTTTAACTCTGAAAGTACAAAATGACCTCTTCTGACATATTGATTGAAGACTACCTTCTTAGCAACAATTACGTGCTAAAAACATGTCTTTTCCCAAGTTTCTAATTTGCAAGCAGTTTTCTTTAGCTCTGTGTTGCTATTCAGCAGTGAGGGCCAAATAGACTTATTGGGGGTATGTCAAGACCACCTGAAATTTTAGTTGACCATCTGAGTGATGTAAACAGCAAATTTTTTTTTTCATTTTTGGCCCTCTCCTTTGAGCATGGTGTTGTATGGTGTTCTCATCTGTAAAATAAAATATTTCTTTTAAAAATTACTATTAAATTAAGTTATTTTTTGGTTTTGGGTCATACTTAGCAATGTACAGGGGTTATTTTTGACTCTGTGCTCAGGAATTACTCCTGGTGCGACTCAGGAGATTGTATAAGGTTCTGGGATCAAACCCAGGTCAGCTATATAGAAGGCAAATGCCTTATCCACTATACTAACTCGCAAGTTCCTATAAAAGAAAAGTTCTGACTTGCATATATTCTTTTTATTTCTATTTTTACTAGTATTTTAATTAATTTTTAGAGTCAAAAAGATTAAAAAGATTTAAAATGATAAAAATATTTATGACAACCATACTACTGATAAAATTTAAATGTCAAATTTATAATTCTTTATTATCTTTTTGAGGAGGGCTGGGCCTCACCTGGCTGCACTCAGGGGTTACTCCTGGCTTTGCACTCAGAAATTGCTCCTGGAAAGCTTGGGGGACTACATAGAGATGTCAGATATTGAGCCCTGGCATGCCAAATGCAAGCAAATGCCCTACCACTGTCCTATTACTTTGGCCCCTAATTTTTTAAAAATTTTTATTTTGATCATTTTTTAAATGAAAGAATCACTAGAGATAATACAGGTGTGAAGGCACTTTCTTTGTATTTGACTGCTCCTGGTTTGACTTCTGGCACTATTTTCGGTTTCCTGAACACTTCAAGGTGTAGCCCCTGGGCCGGAGAGATAGCATGGAGGTAAGGCGTTTGCCTTGTATGCGGAAGGTTTGTGGTTCGAATCCCAGCATCCCATATGGCCCCCTGAGCCTGCCAGGAATGATTTCTGAGCGTAGAGCCAGGAGTAATCTCTGAGCGCTGCCATATGTGACCCCCCCCCAAACAAAACAAAGCAAAACAAAACAAAAAAAGGAGTAGCCCCTAAGTACTTACAGCTGTTCTGGAAAAATCATTAAAAAACCCAAAGTCAGGGACCGAAGAAGTACCACAGTGGCAGGGCTTTTGCCAATCATGTGTCTGACCCAGGATGGACCTGGGTTTGACCTCCAGTGTCCCATATGGTCTCCAAGCCAGAAGCAATTTCTGAGTGCATAGCCAGGAGTAACCCTGAGCATCACCAGGTATGGCCCCTCCCCCCAAAAAAAATCATTGTATCCTCTCTTCTTAGCTCTGTTTTCTCTGGACTCCTCTTCCACAGAAGGCAGGGTTCACAGTGGGGAGATACAATGAAGAATACTGGGAGATAAAAAGCTTGGGCAAAGTTCTAGACACTTTGAACATGTAAAGAAAGAAAGCAACCAGGAAGAACTTCTGATCAGGTTAAGGGAATGACTAAGTTGATGTTGGGTTATTAGGAGATATAAAAATTATTTTAATTGACCCATATTGATCTAAGCTTTAATAATTCCAGAGGCTAGAGTGGTGGCACAAGTGGTAGGGCATTTGCCTTGCACGCGATAACCTAGGATGGACCACGGTTCAATCCCCCGATGTCCCATATGGTCCCCCAAGCCAGGAGTGATTTCTGAGCACATAGCAGGAGTAACCCCTGAGTGTCACTAGGTGTGGCCCAAAAACCAAAAAAAAAAAAAAAAATAAAAAAGTCAGGACCAGACACACCACTCTGTAATTGAATGCTTGCCTTGCATATGTAAGGCTCTGGGTTCAATTCCCTGCACTGACAAAAAATAAAAAATATCTAAGTAATATATACTTTTAAGAAAAAAAGTGTTTGTAATATGCTAGCATATTTGCTTATAATATTTAACCTTACCAAGAAAACAAAAATAAGGCCACAGATAAATTATCTAATTATTTAAAGGTTATAAATTAAGGTAATAGTTTATATGTGGGTGCCTCTCTGTACCTATTGGACACCACCAATTGTTTGGTGTGTACCCTTCTTTTTTTTATTTTTTTTATTTTTTAGATTTATTCGGCAGGTGAGTTGTTACACACTCCTTAGCGGATTCCGACTTCCATGGCCACCGTCCTGCTGTAAATATCTTTTTTTTTTTTTTTTTTTTTGGTTTTTGGGCCACACCCATTTGACGCTCAGGGGTTACTCCTGGCTATGCGCTCAGAAATCGCCCCTGGCTTGGGGAAACCATATGGTGGGACGCTGGGGGATCGAACCGCGGTCCATCCTATACTAGAGCTTGCAAGGCAGACACCTTACCTCTAGCGCCACCTTCCCGGCCTCGTGTACCCTTCTTTGATGGTTACTTTTGTATGTCATATTAGCTGAGCCTATAGGTCAGGTATTTGTTAAAAAATTATGAATGTTTTTGATAAAAGTGTTTTTGGATGGTATCAGTATTAATAGGTAAAATTTGAATAGTTTATACTCTATAGGAGATTATACTCTAAACATGGGATGTCCTCATCAAATTAGTTGAAAATCGTAGTGTCAGATAATAAACACTAGGGGCCAGAAAGATAGCATGGAGGTAAGGCGTTTGTCTTGCATACAGAAGGTCAGTGGCTCAAATCCTGGCATCCCATATGGTCCCCCGAGCCTTTCAGGAGCAATTTCTGAGCATAGATCCAGGAGTAACCCCTGAGGGCTGCTGGGTGTGACCCAAAACCCAAAATAAATAAATAAACAAATAAATAAATAAATAAACACTAGTGAAGAAATGATTGTTAGAATGTTGTGTGATTGAAACTCAGCCATCAACAGCTTTGTATTACAACTGTATATCATAATGATTCAATTAAAATATTAAAAGCAACAACAAACAAAAGGAGTAATATCCTCTAAGTGAGAAAAAATTTGGCAAATAGATGACTTTTTCTATTTATTTATTTTCTATTTTTTATTACAACTCTGATTTACTAAGTTGTTTATAAGTGGTCATTTCAGGCATTAAATGTTTAAACACTATTCCCATCACCAGTGGGACTTTCCCTTCACCATGTTCCCAATTTCCTAACCTCCTCCATAGCCTGCTTCCAGGCAGGCACAAACAAATACACTTCATATTGCGTTCAGGGGTTACTCCTGGCTCTATGCTCAGAAATTGCTCCTTGCAGGCTCGGGGGACCATATGGGATGCCGGGATTTGAACTACCATCCTTCTGCATGGAAGGCAAATGCCTTACCTCCATGCTATCTCTCAGGCCCTTCATATTGTCTGTTACAACACAAAATCAAAACTTAGATTAACAAAATCAATTTGAAATAGTTATATCTCTCCATAGTGTTACTAAAGTCAGTTTCTAAGGATTTACTGGGTTGTGGTTGGTGTTAGTTGAATCTTTTGTTTTACTGTTTAAGCTTTTTGAGCTTTGTAAATTTCTATGTAAATTTCTAATCAGATTTCTTGAGGTAATACTTTGCTGACACTACTATAAAATATTGAGATATTTATGTATCTGAAAACATTTTGTGTTTTGGTAGTTTGAGAAGGTTAAATCTCAGAGCTAGGCTCTTTCTTTTGGAGGTATAGGGTGTGGTGCTGGGCTGCTGTAGTTCAGGCAGAAAGGGAATATTCTTCCCTCTCCCTTTCTGAAGATGCCCTATAAGTATCATCGAGGATTGGACTACCTGAGAAGTATCAGCAGCCATTATTTTCTTTTCTGGGTGACTTTTGAACTCAAATTGTAACTCTTCCTTGAGTTTACTAGCTTCCTAATTTACCAGCCATCAAAACGTTATAAGACAACTCCTTGAAATAAATCTTTTATGTACATTTGTACATGATGTAACTTTGTTGGAAAAACATGGCCAATAGTATTTGTGTGTATATATGTACATATAGTTAGAGAAATGTATTTATATATTATCTGTGTGTTATATTACTATTTAATATATATGTATTATATATTTCTGTACATGTATATCCTATTGTCATGTTTCCCCATATACTCCCAATACAATTCCATTTTTGAATATTTTAAAATACACATACTTAGATAAACACACACATACTTTGCTTTGCTTATTTGTTTGCTTTGAGCTTAACTGGGATTCTATTGCCTGCAATTTGCTTTATTTATCTGGTGTCTTGTTTCTAAAACAGTAACTGCAGTTTAAAATCACAATGCAATGAAGCATTCAGTTCTGTGCTTAGCAAAGTTAGCATTTGATAAATGGTAATGCTGCAGCACATGGAACATGCCAGGATTAATTGTCAGAAAGAAATCATTTATTATATCCTTATGATCATTGAAACTTATTTTACTGGAAGAAGCTTCTGTCCTGATTTTGGCTGAGTGTTCTGGGAGTCTCACAAATTTCCTGATCAGCTGCAGGTAATATAGGGTCCTAAAGTCACTGTATATGGTAAATACAGTGACAATTCAGAAATTAAAATGTCAGAATCATGTGAGGTCATGTGAAATTGATTGGAAATTAAACATTAGATCTCTCTCCCCTTTGAGCTAATATCTGCTGTAGTAGAGAAGTTTACTATTAGAAAATGCAGCCGAGCTCATTTTCTATATTATCTTGCTATATTTTCCTTTTCTCTCTTCTTTCGAGAACTGTGACATTTTCTCTGACAAGGTTAGATGATTTCTGCTTCCTGAACATGGACACTGTGAACAATGGACTCTTTCGCATATTCATGCTTGCAGATGTTCTCTTGGGAATATCCCAGTCATGAGGGACTTCCCACCTGCATTTACCTTGAAAAGAAGGATGTCTGGCTTACAACCAGCTGGTCTCCCATTATATAGTCCCTTGAAATAAGTACATTGCTACCTTCAACTTTTCTCTGTGGATGCCTGTTTGCACTCTCAGTTCAAGTCTGTCTCAGTTGGACTGACTCCAAGACGACATCAGATTGATTATTTTTTCTCTTACAGTCCACATTGGCCTATGGGAATCACTCATATCTTTCGGTTTCCTTAAACAAGTCTTGCAGTTCAGGCCACCCACAACTCAATTAATTACCTCTCTTTCAACGATCTCATCAGTAACTAACCTGCTACTATTTTTACTTTCTCTTGTGGGATCAGACAACAGTGTATGATTTCCTTGGTGCTTCAAGATTCAGGGGCTATTGATTTCTCTCACTAATCCCTCAAGAGTTCTTCTTTGTTGTTGTTGTTTTGGGGTCAAACCTGGCAATGTGCAGGGTTTCTCCTGGCTCTGAACTCAGGAATTACTCTTGACAGCGCATGGGGGACTATATGGGTTGATGGGAATCCAACACAAGTAGGCTACAAGCAAGGCAAGCGTTCTACGCTTTGTACTATCTCTCCAACCCCTGAGTTTCTCTTTCTTATGCTGAAATGTATATAGGAAGTGTTCCAGAACATTCCTGACCCTCCTTGGTGAGATTTTAGTCACACCAACAGCTTTCAGAGAAGAGGTGGTTCTTAAGTCATCTCCCTTTCTCACAAATTGATCATGTGATTTTTTTATGTTTAAAAGTTCAATAGTTGTTTGTATTATTATTAATATATATATATATTTTTTTTACCAAAAATTAGACAGGTATTTGACTTTGGCACGTTATATCTGCTTCCTTTTGGTGCCTTAATTGGAAGCATGGACTGATCTTTAACTAATTTGCAGTTCAAACTTCCAATTTGACATACTGTTAGTTCATTGCTGCTGGTTCCTTTGAAAAATTGATTTATTTTTTAATTATTTTGGCGAGTCACACCCCAGGGTGTTCCTGGCAGACTCGGGGGACCACGTGGGATGCTGAGAAGCAAATCACAGTCTGTCCTGGGTCAGCTGCAAAGGCCCTACCGCTGTACTATCTCTCTGACCCCAATATTTTAATTTTTAAATTCCCTCCCTACTACCCTTTTTCTTATTTGTTGACTTTGTAGTGACTGAGGTTTGCATACATGTCTTGCATTTCTAGCATCTATTTTTTTTTTTTGTTATTTCTTTGAACTTTCATGCTTATAGGATTTGATCAGGTTGTAGTGTTTGTTTATTGATGTAGGGCTGTATTGTTATAAAGGTCTCAGTTAATACCATGTTTGCTGTATCTTAGAGGGTCTGTTCAACTTGTCTCTTAGTTTTCATTGCTCTCCAATAGTCTTTTAGTTCTTTTCTAATTTATTCACCAACACATAGATTATTCCAAAACACTTGTATGATGCTTTGCTATGTTCTTTTTGACTTCAGCTTCATGCCACTATGATTAGAGAGGTTGCTTGAGGAACTGAAGAGATAGTACAGTGGATAGGGTGCTGGTCTTGCACCTGGCCAACCTGGGTTTGATTTTCAGTATCTCATATGGTCCCCCATTTCCTTATAGGAGTGATTTTTGAGTCCAGAAGCAAGAGAAGCTCTGAGTACAGCTGGATGTGGCCCCCCCAAACAAACCAAGAATGCTTGATATTATTTTGGTCATATTTATTAAGACTTTTATGTTTCAAAAGATCATTCCACTTAGTGAATGATATTTATTTATTTAAGGACAAAAAATTTTCTGTTTGTTTTTGAGGTCACATCAACATCCCACATAGTTGAGGACTGAATCCATGTTGGCTGTGTACAAGACAAGTGCTTTACCCTCTGTACTATCACTCCAATCATGGAGATAGACATTTTTATAGATTTGTCAAAAATGTAAAAATGATAATTGTATAAAATGTTTATTTCCAAAATTACTTCATTTAATGCTATGATTTTCTTATTAATTAATTTATCAGAATACTTTATTCATATCTGTAAGTAGTATGTTCAATTTACAAGATAGAAAAATAACATATTTTCCCCATCACAATGCTGCATTAGAACACCTTACTCAGCCTTTCAATCTGATTCATTTTTTTATCATTAAATTTGATATAACAGTCTTATTTATATAGTACTTATGGATTTGCTTTTTTATTAATCCATCAAATAACTGTATGTTTATTGACGAGTTCAGACCATCAGACATTAGGGTGATTATTGATATATGGAATTTACTTGCTACTCTATCCTTTTATTCCCCTCACTGTTTTATAGATGTTATTTTCTAGTTGTTTCTGTCTGCATTTTCATTTCCAATCAGTTGGGTGGTTTTCTTGGGCGATACTTTCAATTTCATCATTTTTTCTTCTTCAAATGTCTGCTCCAAGTTTTTGTTTGTGGGTAGCATGGAGACTATATCAGTCTCTCTAAAATTGTCTGTGCTGATATAGATTCATTATCTCTAGGCTAAATAAATCCTGTCCAATTCCTTCTCCCTTTTGATACTTTGCTGCCTAATCATTTAATTATTGTTTTTGTTTCTGATTATGTAGTACTGTTTATCACCAAGCTCTAGTTTAATTTGCTGTTTTATTTTTCCTGTTTAGGACTCCTTATGGCACTTCTTGTGTGGAAGTATGGTTGTAAAGTTCATTAAGTTTTGTTTATTTGAGAAAGACTTTCTTTTTTCAATATATTTGAATCAAAAATTTTGTGGGCACAGTGGAAAAATTTATCTTTTAGAATTGTGATTCTAGTATTTCTTTCTATCTTGTTTCTGTTGGGAAAACAAATGCTTGAGCAGAATGCATTTGTGTTACTCCCCTCCCAGGAGCTTTATTATTTATTCATTATCATTTAATTTTGATGATTTAATAATAATGCATCTTGATGTATTTCTTTCAAAATTTAAATTTTTGAGTGGTTATTCTCTCAGTTTCAGGGACATCTATGGTTGATTTTTTTCTTAGATTTAGAAAATTCTCTGTTCTTATGTTTTTGGACTAGAGATCTTTTTTCTTGTCATCTTATGATATCCATGACTTCTGAGTCCTTCTCTCCCTCCTTCCCTTTCTCCCTTCTTCTCTTCCTCCTTTCCTTTCTTCCTCCTTTCTTTCCCCCTCCTCCCTCCCTCCCTTCCTTGGGTGACTTACAAATCAAAGTTATATTTTTAGGATTCATAAAATAGCCCAGAAGGCTGCAAGGAGCCTTAGGTTCTAACATTGACACTGCGTGATCCCTTGAGTGCTGCTGGAATCGAGGAGCACCATACTGGGAAGAACTTAGAGAATCACCAGGTATGTATCTAAATTAAGTTCTCCAAGAAGTGATAGGATGGACTTTTAAATAAAAAAAACATTTTTTTCCACCAAATTCCAACAAAGAGTCTTTTGACTTGAATTTCACTAAAACAATGGGTCCAGAATTTACAACCATTGAGAGACTTGAAATAGAAGCTAACATGATGTAAGTTATTTTCTGAACTGTGTTGGGTTCTCTCAAAAATGAATAGACAGACCCCAGGAGAATCAGGTGGGCTTTGCGTAGCTTTTCCCTAGGTAGAAAACCTGAATTTAGCTTTTGAATTTGCCGGTGGAAAAAAAAATTTTTTTTAAACTGGGTTGAATTATCCCCCAAGTACTGTTCATCTTTTTTCTTCCTTGTATTATCAAACATTTAAGAGAGAATAGTGTTTCTTCCTACATGCTTATTTATTTATTTTTACTGTTGTCTTTTTTGTAATATAGCTTTAATTCTTCTTTCTCTAAAGACATTCTTCTGTTTTTTTTGGGTGGGGGGCACACTCGTAGCGCTCATTGGTTACTCCTGGCTCTGCACTCAGAAATCGCTCCTGGCAGGCTCTGGGATCCATAGTGGATTCCAGGGATTAAACCCAGGTCAGCGTGTGCAAGGCAAACACAGAACCCACTGTGCCAATTTTCTGGCCCCTTTAAAGAAATTCTTTCTTTTTTGGGGGGGCACACCCGGTGACGCTCAGGGGTTACTCCTGGCTATGCGGTCAGAAATTGCTCCTGGCTTGGGGGACCATATGGGATGTTGGTGATTGAACCACGGTCCATCCTAGGATAGTACGTGCAAGGCAAACGCCCTACCACTTGCACCACCACTCAACCCCAGAAATTCTTTCTTGATGCTCATTAGTAACTTCTGAACTGCTAATATTGTAGCTCTGGTTCTGTGCTGAACCTGGTGATTTCTGTATATTTGGTACCTTTATTCTGTTTTCTTAAAAGTCACTTGAAAGCCTTTATTTTGACTTGTCAACATGCCTCAGACTTCTGTTCACTCCTCATCATACTCTTCTGTAATCTACTTCCTTACTGTCTGAAGATTGTTTCATTTTATTTTCTCTCTCTTCTTATGGAGATGTACCCTGTGTTCCTTTCTGTGAGGTTTTCTTAAATTTTTCCCCCTCATAATTTCCACTTGATCCAGAAAATTTTTACATGACCTCAGGTATATAGGTATATATAGTAGACGTCACATTTTTAGGATAGTAAATCATAAAGAAATATATTTTGAGATGAAGTTATTTAAAAGTTACATGACCTGCACAGTCCAAGAAGATGGATGCAATCTCATGGAGACAGACGCCGACTTTAATTTAGATGTTATTTGCTCAACATCTCTCCAACTGACCCAGGTCTTAACCTTAAACATGACTTATATATAGTGTCATCTTGAATATACTAAATTGCATAGTCTTCCATTTGTTATTTATATTTCTCTCTCATCTGTCTTCTAATAGTGTTCACTGGTAATGGAATCTACACACTTCACTGTGTTCTGGCTAGGTGGATTTTACATCTGGTGGGTCATAGTCAGACTATATACTTACGTCACTAATTCAGCTCTTGAGTACCCTTCTTTGTTGGACTTTTGTCTCTAGCTTTGTCCTGAGTGTATGCTGATAGAAAAGAGAGATTTTATAAAAATAATTTCTTTAAAACCTGTGCCAATATGTCACTGCTTTTTCGTTTGTTTTAGTTTTTAGTTTTTGTTTTTGTTTCACATCTGGCTGGGCTAAGGGCTTTCTCCTGGCTTTGTGCTCAGAAATCACTCCTAACAGACTCAGAAGATATCTGGGATGCCAGGGATTGAACCTGGGCCAGCTGTGTGCAAGACATATGCCATAAACATTGTGCTATGTTTTGGCCCCAATGTATTACTGCCTTTTTTTTGTTGTTGTTGTTAGTTTTTGAGCCACACCTGGTGGCACACAGGGATTATACCTGGCTCTGTGCTTCGAAAATGCTTCTGGCAGGCTCAGGGGACCATATGGGATGCTGGGAATCAAACCCGGGTCTGTCCTGAGTTGGCCTTGTGCAAGAAAAATGCCCTACTGCTGTGAGATCACTCTGATCCCATGTATCACTGCTTTTTTTTTTTTTTTTTTTTTTTGGTTTTGGGGCCACACCCGTTGACACTCAGGGGTTACTTCTGGCTATGCACTCAGAAGTCGCCCCTGGCTTGGGGGACCATGTAGGATGCTGGAGATTGAACTATGGTTCTCCTAGGTTAGCCCATGCAAGGCAAATGCCCTACTGCCTGTGTCACTGCTCCAGCCCCAATACAGTTTTTTTCCCCCACAAACTTTCTTGTTTCTTTTTTTGAAAGGAGATTCTGAACATGTTCAGGCCAATAAGTTCGAGTAACTGTCAGAATTTAGTATGAGTCTTTTGGTCCCATATTGCCACAAATGTTGCCCACAATGAAAAAAAAAAGAAGAAATGAATGAATGAAGCAAAGAAGGAAAGAAGGAAGGAAGGAAAGAATGAAGAAAAGGAAGAAAAGAAGGAAAAAAGGATGGAGGAAGGAAATCTCTTTCTGACATAGGCTTGTCGTTGTCAACTTGTTGTTGATCCTAAATATGTGGGTCCTTGAGTAATATTGGAAAGTTTGCATAAAGACGTTAATGAAATTCTAATAATAAATTTAATAACTTGAAAAGGTAGTGTTGGAGCCCCTGATATTCTATGTCTAATATTATGCTGATTCCTTATTGGTTCCCAGGTATGTTGTCCTTAGTCCACACTGACACTTTGCATTCCATGCTGTTCTGTCTGTTCAAGGTTCTGTTCAGGTTTTGTCTGTTGAAGGTCAACACTATCCTCCTGATATTTTAATGACCTCTGTAATCTGTCACTTGGCCTCTGAAGCTATCTCTCAAAGCCTATGACCCAGTGGTTCTTTGTCCTTTGGGTTTTTGTTGGGTCTCAGGTGGTGACAGGGAGAACTGCTATTTCTTGTCATTGGTGAGGGGCCAAAGAGGAAATGATACCTATTTGGATGCAACCATGGTGAAGAGAAATTTACCTGATCAGGGCTCTCCTCTTATATCTCAACATTTTATAGTCCTAGCTATTTCAAATACCTATTTTCATTGGCTACCTTTCATCAAGTAAGATTTAAAAGACTCAATTAAATTTAGATCACCTTGGTGCCCTTTTGCTCCACTTACTATAGTTGGCTGAGCTATGCTTCTTATTACAATGAGCTAGTAATGTTAGGACTTCAAGTGCCTCCTCACATGGCATTTATTGTTCTCTTATTCCCAGTCCCAGGCAATGTGAATGTGTCATGTAAAGCACTTTACAAGTAGAATGTTTCACTGCTTGGACCATCCTCTACATGCTACAGTGTGATTCCCTTGGGTGAAAGCATGCTGCTGGGAGGTTAACACCACAACCCATAGTTGAGCTTCTTGGGTAGGACGAGGCAAGTGTTTCCAAGAAAGTTGATCTGGCCTCCTGCTGTAGATATATTCCCAGTCACAACTTCTTCACCTTACTTAAGATGGCCTTTTAAATTCTCTCATGACAGGAGTTGGGTAGTGGGGGGGGGCATTGATGGTAGGAATGTTGCACTGGTAAGGGGGGTGTTCTATTTATGACTGAAATCTAGCTGCAATCATGCTTGTAATCATGGTGCTTAAAGAAAGATTTTATATAAAAAATAAACTTTCTCAAGGCCAGAGAGGTGGCACTAGAGGTAAGGTGTCTGCCTTGCAAGCGCTAGCCAGGGAAGGACCGCAGTTCGATCCCCTGGCATTCCATATGGTCCCCCCAAGCCAGGGGCAATTTCTGAGCGCTTAGCCAGGAGTAACCCCTGAGCATCAAACGGGTGTGGAACCCCCCCAAAAATAAACTTTCTCGTGGCAAGTGAAGAGAGGGAAAATAATTTTTCCTTGAAGCTCCTTATACTCTTTTCCTTGGTTCTTGGTTGAGATAACCCTGGGGAAAAATATGGATGATAGGGAGCTGGAGAG
This sequence comes from Suncus etruscus, assembly GCF_024139225.1. Classification (NCBI taxonomy): domain Eukaryota; kingdom Metazoa; phylum Chordata; class Mammalia; order Eulipotyphla; family Soricidae; genus Suncus; species Suncus etruscus. The sequence continues at coordinate 154,114,304 of NC_064850.1, read as the reverse complement.
ATAGTATAGTTGGTATGGTACTTGGTTTGCATGTAGGCCACCTGGGTTCTCTATTCTTGGCATTCCACATGGTTCCTATGCCTGCCAGGAGTAACCCCTGAGCATTGCCAAATGTGGCCCAAAAACAAAAAACAAAACAACAAAAAGGGATGAGTGGGGGAAAAACAAAGAAAATTTAAAATAAAAAAATTTGGGGAACACAAAAGGTATGTGACAAAATAAGGATCTCAAATTGGCAGTTAAAATAATTTTTTTATACCTTTGAAGCAAAGAAGAAAGTCAATTGTAAAGAATTAATAAGACATAGTACTCGGGGCCGGGCGGTGGCGCTCGAGGTAAGGTGCCTGCCTTACCTGCGCTAGCCTAGGAGACGGACCGCGGTTCGATCCCCCGGCGTCCCATATGGTCCCCCAAGCCAGGAGCGACTTCTGAGCGCATAGCCAGGAGTAACCCCTGAGCGTCACCGGGTGTGGCCCAAAAACCAAAAAAAAAAAAAAAAAAAGACATAGTACTCTGGGCTTGGTTAATAATTGGTTGAAGAGGCAGCTGACTTTTTCATGCAGCCTTGCCAGGCCCCACACTCTGTGACCAAGTAACAAGGTCTCCATTGCTGGGGATAATTACTTGCTGCTTTCAAGTACACAAAGAAGGGCCAGGGTGTTCTTGTACCAATTTCTTAAATAATTTTAATTTGAAAATAATAAATATGGCAATACAACATATTCGGGGCAGCTGATCTCCTTTCATAGCAAATGGAAGATGGACTTGGCTTATACCTCAGAAGTTAGACCTCAGAGTACTTTCCCTTGCTGGTGTGAGTGACGCATTCCAGTACTGAGGGGGACTTTTGTGTACTTATGACACTTGAGTTTTACAATTGATAGACACTATAACAATGTTAAATCTATTTTAATAATCTGCAAATCTTTTCCCCCTGATTTTTATTAGAACGCTATGATTCACCAACGTGTTAATAATACAGTCATTTCAGGCATTAAATATTCAAACACCAGTCCCACCACCAGTGTGATCATCCCTTTACCAGGCATCCCCAGTAATCCATCCATTACCATAGTCTGCTTCTTTGTAAGCATAAATTTACTTCATACTGCTTATTATAACACAAAGGCAACTGGAATGATCAATTTTTGATTCAACATAGGCCAATTTGAAATGATTGTTATATCTCTCCATGATATTAATGCAGTCTGTGTCTAAGAATTTTTGGGTTATGATTTGGTGCTATTTGAGCCTCTGGGCTACTGGTTAGGCTCACTGAGGTGGGTAAATTACTATATAACTTTCCATCAGATTTCTGGTGATAATACCTGGAAGATACTACAAAATATTGAGTTGTTATGTAGTGGCTCAGCTCAGGAGTTCTATATCTAAAATTAGGTGGGTTATCACAAAAAACAAGAATCAGTGCTGGCACAGATGAGGGAGAAAGGAATTCTCATTCACTGCTGGTGGGAATGTAGATTGGTTTGGCCTTTTTGGAAAACAATATGGATATTCCTCAAATAAACTAGAAATTGAGCTTCCAGCTGACCTAGTGATATCACTCTAGGGAAATACCCTAGGAACACAAAACACATGCAGAAAAGTCCTCTGCATTTCTATTTTCATTGCAGCATTATTTATAATAGCCCAAGTCTGGAAACAACCCACATGCCCGAGAACAGATGAGTGACTAAAAACAGTGGTACAACTATACAATGGAATACTATGCAGCTGTTAGAAAAAATAAAGAAAAGATTTGCTTATACATGGATAGATATAGAGATTATTTTGCTGAGTGAAATGAGTCAAAGGGAGGGGGAGAGACAGAATAATCTCACTCATTTGTGGTATATAAGAAAAATAAAAGATAGTAGAGTAATAATATACAGAGCAATAGTGATGAGGGCCAGGAGCCAGTTTATGGTAATAAGCGTGCCACAAAGAGTGGGGAGTGCAGTTAAGGTAGAGAAGGGTCCATTGTGATGATAGTTGGAACTGGTCCCTCTCGACATGAACTGGGCACTGAAAGGGGGATTGAAGGATATACATGGTGCCCCTTTGTTAACAATCATGCAACCCACAGTGTCAAAATGAAAAAAAAAAGGGAGAGAGAGACAGAGATAGAGAAGATAGAGAAGAGAGGAGAGAGGGGAGAGAGAAAGAGAGGGAGAGAGAGACAGAGATAGAGAAGAGAGAGAAGAGAGGAAAGAGGGGAGAAAGATAGAGAAAAGAGGAGAGAGGGGAGAGAGAAAAGGAGAGAGAGACAGAGATAGAGAAGCGAGAGAAGAGAGGAGAGAGGGGAGAAAGAGAGGGAGAGAGAGAGGGGAGGGAGAGAGGAGAGAAAGAGAAAGAGAGAGAGGTAAGTAAGATATTTGTTCCAGAGGCAGGCAGGGGGAGGTTGGCAGGAAAACTGAGACACTGGTGGCAGGAAATGTGCACTTGTGAAGAATGCACAATTTTGTAACATGGTGCTTAAATAAAAGAAATGACATTCTGTAGGACTAGACACCCTAGTAAAATAATAAAATAAAATAATAAAATAAAATAAAATAAAAGGTTATTTGGAAATTTGGAAAGGTTAAGTCATGGAGCTGGGCCCTTTACTGTCAGAGTGTATCAAAGATGGTGTTGGACTCTGCCCCTCTCCTTTCTGAGAATTACACAGTAGTATCAGCTAAGATTGGGGAAGTATCAACAGTCGTTATTTACTTTTGGAGCATGACAGCATTTTCTCTGCCAGAAAGATGGTGGCAGTGGGTGGGGACTCCTAGGATCTCCAGTGGTGGGGGATGCTGGAGGCTCTACTCCACACCATATCAGAACAAAAAGCTTAGAGGTTTCAGCCCTGTAGTCAATCTCACCTGAGAGGACTTAGCTGCTCATAATATGATTTCAGTCTCAGAACTTGGTTAACCTGCACATCTTATTTTGCTACACCTAGTGGTGCTCAGGACTTCTCCTGATATGAGCTCAAGGATCATTCCTGGTGGGATCAGGGGACCATCTTGGGTGCCAGAGATTGAACTTGCATTAGCCTAGTGCAATGCAAATGCCCCATCCAGTGAAATATTGCTCCAACCACCTCTATACAAAAATTTTATTAAAATAAAACAGCTTAATTTGAACTTAATTTAATTAAGTCCTCAAACATTTAAAAAGTGTGTCTTTCTTTTTTGGGGGGGAGGATGGGCCACACCCAGTGATGCTTAGGGATTATTCCTGGCTATGTGCTCAGAAATCGTTCCTGGCTTGGGGGACCATATAGGATGTCAGGGGATCAAACCACGGTTCATCCTAGGCTAGCACGGGCAAGGCCTTACCACTTGTGCTATTGCTCCAGCCCCCAAGATTTTATTTTCTTTTATACAATTTAGAATGGCTGACAGGAGAAACTAGTTGATTTGAACAAGGAAAATTTTCTATACATTTAAAATGTTTTTTAAATCAGTGTCCTTTAAAATTTTTATCTAAATTTATTTTAAATTAGTATCCTATTCATTGAGGTTTTGAATGTATCTAGGATAATATTGTTCTATAGAAATATGAGCCACAAAGGCTATATTTTCCAGATGATATTAAAAAATAAAAAGAGGGGCCAGATGGGGCCGGAGAGATAGCATGGAGGAAGGTGTTTGTCTTGCATGAAGAAGGACGGTGGTTCAAAGCCCAGCATCCCCTTTGATCCCCCGATCCTGTCAGGAGCGATTTTTCAGATTAGAGCCAGAAGTAACCCCTGAGCGCTGCCGGGTGTGACCCACCCCCCCACCCCCCCCAAAAAAATGAGGGGATGGAGCAATAGCACAGTGGTTGGGCATTTGCCTTGCAAGCGACTGACCCAGGACGAACTTGGGTTCAATCCCGGACGTCCCATATGGTCCCCCAAAGCCAGAAGTGATTTCTGAGCGCATAGCCAGGAGTAATCCCTGAGCATCACCAGGTGTGGCCCCAAAACCAAAATAAAATAAAATAAAAAGAAAGTTGAAATTAATGTTATTTAGTTCAGAATATCAAAGTTATATTATTCAAGATTTAATTTATCTAAAATTTTTTGTCACTTTTATTTTATTAGTGAGACAAAAGAAATAAAATTAGGATAAATTTTGGTTGACTAAAAACAGCATGTTTCAGGATATACTTTCAAAGAAAGCCCAGAAAATACTGCCAGGATCTTGCCTCTGGAAAATAAAGTGAAGATATCAGTTTCTGGATATTCCTAATACCTAATTGATTAACTATTACATTTTAAGTAAATATAGTTTTGAATAAATGAATAGAAAAAATGACAAATAATGGTTTTACTTCTTTGAATCAATCTCACTAGGCTTTTGATTAAGGATGCACATTGCCCAAACCTGGCAGATTCCTGAATTTTATTGCATAATGTTATGTCCCTTCCAGCCCTCCTTTTTTGGTTTTTGGGCCACATCCTGTGACGCTTAGGAGTTACTCCTAGCTATGTGCTCAGAAATCGCTCCTGGCTTGGGGGGGCATATGGGACGCCAGGGGATTGAACCATGATCCGTCCTAGGTCCTAGCGCGGGCAAGACAGACACGCTACCTCTTGCGCCACTGCTCTGGCCCCCCATTTTTGCAGCAAGAGTGCAGATGGACCTATTATGTGAAGTTAAAAAAAATTGTACCTGTTTTTTTTTTTTTAAATAAGGTGTGGTGATTATGTGAGAGTGCTGCTTATGCTATGATACACAGTACTATAGTATTTGGGATGCCTAGAGTGGCTCTCAACCAATTTTGCTGGTTCAGACTTTGGGTATTAAAGAAATTCTAGCAAGCACCATATTCTTTTCTATAATATATATATATATGTATATATAATTACTTTATTTAAGCACTGTGGTTACAAATTTCTTCATGATTGAATTTCAGTCATACAATGTACATCACTCTTCACCACTGCATATTTCCTGCCACCAATGTGCCCAGTTTCCCTCCCACTCAATGAATGAAAGAGTGTAAAAATGATAGGATTTACTAGATAATAGAAACTTAATGACTTCTAGGTGCTGAAGAGTGTTGGGAAGGTAGACAACCTTAATTTACCACTGAGTGATAAAGAAGAGTGTTTTTGCCCTTTGCTGGAGTAAATTCATTTCTGGGAAAACAGTTTAAAAAAATTGGAACTAATAAACTTGGAATAATCAGCACTCCAAAATAAAGCAGCCAAATGACTACTATTTATTTGGTTTGATATCTTGTTCTCTTTTTTTCTTTTTGGGTCACACTCATTTGATGCTCAGGGGTTCCTCTTGGCTGGCTATGTGTTCAGAAATCGCTCCTGGCTTGGGGGGACCATATGGGACGCTGGGGATCAAATCGCGGTCCATCCTATTCTAGTGCTTGCAAGGCAGACGCCTTACCTCTAGCGCCACTGCTCCAGCCCCTATCCTGTTCTTTTCTGAGCCAGCCCTGCTGGCTTCTTTAAGGCTTTCTCAGTTCTGTGTCCATTTGATAGCTGGCTGGTGGTTGGGAGACTCTCACAGAGTTAGTGGCCCTCAAATCTGCAGAGGAATAGGACCCAACTGAACCACGTGTCAAGTTAGCCTAGTCTGGTTCATAAGAGACACAGTTCCCAGGAGAACATAAGAGCAAGCTTTGCTATGCAAGAACTGTCGTCATATAGGTTCAAATAGTCTGTTTTATAATAGCTCATGACTGAGCTGAGTCAGAGGGTATTACGGGGTAAGAAGGACTATACACTAGGGCCCGGAGAGATAGCACAGCGGCGTTTGCCTTGCAAGCAGCCGATCCAGGACCAAAGGTGGTTGGTTCGAATCCCGGTGTCCCATATGGTCCCCCGTGCCTGCCAGGAGCTATTTCTGAGCAGACAGCCAGGAGTAACTCCTGAGCACTGCCGGGTGTGGCCCAAAAACCAAAAAAAAAAAAAAAAGGACTATACACTGGAGATTTTTGCAGCCAAACTAAATAAACAATAAAAGCATATGATGATATTCTCATGGCCTTTGTGATGTAACAATAGTAAGTTGTTTGTTTGTTTTGGAGTTGCACCCAGTGGTGCTCAGGTACTCCTGATTCTGCACTCAGGAATCATTCTTGCCTGGGCTTGGGACCAAATGGGATGTGGACCGACAATGTGCAAAGCAAATGGCTTACCCATTATACTATTTTTTTCTTTTCCTTTCTTTCATTTTTGGGCCACACCCGGTGGTGCTCAGGGTTTACTCCTCACTCTGCGCTCAGAAATCACTCTCGGCAGGCTCAGGGGACCATATAAAATATCGGAGATCGAACCCAGGTCCATCCTGGGGTTAACAGCGTGCAAGGCAAACACTTTACTGCTGTGCTATCACTCTGGTTCCCTCACTATACTATTTCTCTGGGTTCAGTAGATGCTATTGAAATGCCCAACAACAAGAATAACAAAAAGAAATAATGACATACCAGAAGTACTATTGGCACCTGTCATATAGATATACATTAAAATTCTTTAAATTATTTATAGTTACTAGCAAAATGAAGAAAAGGAAATTATTAAGAGACAAAAGGATATACATGTTTATATACTCTAGGATTATAGCTACATAGTAAACATTAATTCAAATAAAATATAAGAAAGTAGACAACATTTCCATTAATTGTATTGAGAAAAGACATCATGGCTTAGTCTTCACCAATAAAAATTTCTGAAATTTTTTTTCCTTTTTTGAGACACATCTGGCAGTGCTTGGATGCTACTCCCAACTTTGTATGTTGGAAATATATAGTGCCAAGATCAAACCTTCGCCTATTGCATGTAATCTTGCTCAGCTCTTTGAGTTACCTCTCTTATCCAATATTCCTGAGATATAATGACATAAATATTTATAAAGTTTACTTAAAATTTTGTTCAAAATTAATTTTTCTTATTAATGAAGAGGTATTTTTTCATCTCTAAAATATTAACATATCCTATGTTGACACTAAAATATATATCTCAGAAAAGTAAATTGTTTTTTCTTGGTAAAAGGAAAATCTTACAATTTCTTCTTATGAAAGAGTAATATAAGACTGTAAGAGCTAGAAGTAATTTAAATATGTTCAGGGACCATTTTCATTTTCAGAATTAAGGATTATTTTAATTTTACATCATTGCCTTTTCTCTTTTATTTTCCTTTTTAGTTTTATCATTTTAGAATTCCCTATTTTTAATGTTCATACAGAGGTTTCCTTAATTGATCATTATAATTAAGCATGAAGTCATAAGTTACAAAGTCACATTTGCTGGATCATAGAGTTCTAAATTATTCGTTCCACTTAGTGTTTTTAGATTAGGCAAACTTAAAAATTTCAGTTATTGTTTTTTTTTTCTTGTACAGATAAGAAGGCAGGAAAAAAAGGAAGGACATTATAGAATAGATCTTCAAGTTTGTTGATCTTATAAGCCTTATATTGTTGGATAACTCTGGTGTTCTTACCAGACATCAATTTCTCCCAGAAGCTCTTGATTTTATTTTCTATAAACCTGAATGCACTCAATGTATTTCAGCAAGCCCTGATGGTTTTTCCTTGGACCTTACCTTCTTAACTAAAGCCATTTATTGATATACTACTTCTTTTTTTCAGAGAGGTAGCACATCAATAAATTAAAGATTAGTTCAGCATGTCAGCTTTTCCTAAGCATTCTGGGACTCATTTACTATTTTGGTCGACGTGGAGAGCAGGTGGCAGCATCACACAGAAATAATAGGTTTCCCTGTCAGACCTTTCTAGAAGTTACCTTGTATACTAATTATTGAGTTCCAATCTGTTTTAAATGAAAACTTAAATGAGGATGTACATCGTAGCTTCATATATAGTAGCATTACTAGTAAAAAATTATTTTCAATCCATTTCATTTCTATTACCTTACTTGGTTCAAATGAAGTTTTAGAAGGATTCTTTGGGGGAGGTAGTTTTTTTATTACATAAAATAAGCCTATTGGCATGGCCTGACAGCCAGCCTCCTTTTCTCCTTCCCTCCTTTTTCCCTCCCTCCCTCTCTCCTTCTTTTTCTTCCTCCCTCTCTCCTTCTTTCCCTCACTCCCTCTCTTTTTTCTTTCCATCCTTCCTATTTTTTAGGGAATACATTTCTATAAGCTCTCTCACACAATCCTATTTACATAACTATGTGGGTGGGATATATTAGTGCTACACTAGATTTCATCAGTCTTATCTCTTGGAATCAGTATAGTCTATTTACTTTGATATTGTTCTGTTCACTCCTGCTAGCTTTTACCCAGCTTTCATTCCTCAGAGGTCTGTTCAGATATCGGAGCTGTTTACTCTTTAGATCTTCCTGTTAGTACCACATTCATTGCTGAGAACTCACCCCATCAACTGAGAATTTTACAAATCAAAACCTCATTACATTTTATAGAACCATATTTGGAATCTCTATCCTCAATTGTTTGGAATTGCTATTATTTTTACTTAAGAGCATTTAGATATCTTATCAGAAACGTTTTTTCTTGTGGATGAAAAAGAACAGACTAGCCATAAAAAATAAGGATATAAGAACCACATTAGAACAGAGTTCAGTGATTTTAATATGTCAAAAATTGGTTTTGCTTGATAGGTTTCCGAAAGACATTGTGTGCATGTTTTTTTTTAATTTTTTATTGTTAATTATGAGAACAAAGATGCAAAGAAAGAGGACAAGGTAAAGTTACAGTGGAAGGTCAATCACCCATAACAGAATTCTCAGTAGTCCCATTGCTGATAACTTAACTTTGAACTTTCAGCAAAGAACATTAAGAAAAATAAAACAGAACCTATGTACAATTACTTTGTCCCTCAAGTCCCCAGATTGTAGTACATAATATTTCTTAGCAGCACACAAAGCAGTCTAAAGCCATAAACTTATGTAACTCCTTAAACATTGAAGGCAAAGTACTTTTTTTACATTTCCATGCGCATGCATATTAGTTTAAGTTAACCTCAAAAGTTTAAGTGGGTTGTTTTTTTTTAAGGATTAGAGTCAAAGGAAAACAGAAAAAAGGTGTTAGAGTGGCAATTATTGTTTGCATAGGCCCACCAAAATATGAGGGACATGGAAAGGAAAAGCCTTGGCCTAAATACAAGGAGACCCTACCCCTGAAGTTTCCTGGCATAAGACCAACTCTAGGCTCCACGCAAACTAGTTTGTCCAATCCAGGTCATTGTCTGTAGTGCCAATACACTTTTATTTTTCACACAGTCTCTGTTGTTGGTATCATGTTTCTGTATTAAAGATCCTGGAATCTGCATATCCTTCATTGCAGTCAGGATGGTGCCCAGCGTCCTCTCGTTTCACCTCACAATTAAAGGGCAATGCAGAGAGCCCTGTCCTGTAAGCAGGTCGTTGTTGTTGTCAAGTCTTCTTAGTGTTGAGGGAAGTCTCTTTAGAGCAGGTTGATGTCAGAGCAGTGGTAGGGTCTTCCCTGGTAGAGGATTGCTTCCAGGTGTTGTTATAAAAAACCTTGGATATTTCGTAGATAGCTTTCCTGGTTCAGGGGTGAATGGAGGATGCCCATTCTTCTGAGGCTTGTGCCAGGTCTTTATATCAATGTTCAGGGTGTAAGGTTCCATTGCACTACAAGATTTGTGTGTTCCAATCTCTATTAGATAAGAACTTATTTGTATGTATAGTATTTTCCCATTTTAATGTGCCTATGCAAACAAGGAACAATGCCACGTGGCGTTATCAGCACATATGGGGGCCATAAGAACAAGTCCAACAATCTCCATGACATGGTCCAATCATAAGCATTAAACTGAGGGACTCTTTCACCAAAATTCCTTACTGAACAGCTCACAAAGAGAAGACAAGATAAAAAGTGGGTAGAATCGTCATTGTAAAAGAATATTTAGAAAGAGTTATAGCTGTCAAAGAAAATACACATAAAATATTCAAAAGACATATGTGTCCATTTTATGTCTCTTGAAATAGTTGGGGGTTGTTAAATCCAATGCACGACTTTGGTCTGTGATTAGGACTGTGTAATACTGAAGTTAAAAAGGGTAAATGTGGGGCACTGATGATTGGGGGTGAGAGAGTTAAGGAGTAATAAACTTTTAGGGGTGTGCGAAAGGGCAGAATCTATTGGGGCAGGAGGTCGGACTTGGTGCCTAACAAGTTAATAACTGAGGGTAAAGTTCTTATGAGGGAGTAGAGCAGGCTCTGGTGTGGGGGAGGGAAAATATATCAGAGGAGCTATATACATTGTATAGATGAATTGTTTATGAATTAGGCTTGGCAGTCAGAGAGGACCACTGTATAGGAAGTCACATCTACGTATACACTGATTTTAGAGACCTATTTGAATGTCATCTTCCAAATCTAGGACATTCCTTTTTTTTCCCCTAGAAACAGTCAAGAACTAAGAACATTTTTGGGTGCTGTTAAAAAGTATATATGTTAAAAAGTATATATGTTGCATCCACACGCTTTTGAAAATGAATACTAGTAAGAAAAGAACTCCTGAGTGGGGTCCAGTATGCATACGAGAGAAGTCTCTCACCCCACCCTCCCCCCAGGGCCCGATTTACCAGGCCTGGCCCTGAAGAGCAGTCTGGCGTGCAGGGATTTCAGTCCTCTGGACTAAGTGGTCAGCCCAGGGGGCCTATGGCTAGCTGTCCTGCTCAGAGCCCCCAACATACCAGCTGAAGAGACACAGAAGTTTTGGCATGTGGAGTCTCGTATGTTTGGTTCTAATCAAGCTATTCATTTATGAGTTTTGAGAGAGTGGTCAGAACAAGTTCAATTTTTGAAAAAGAGAAAGTTAAAAACATAATGGGAAATGTGGACTTGGGAAATGGAAGGATATGCATGCTGATATACTACTGGCAGGAATTTAAATTGGTACAATCTTTTGAACTGGAAATTTATAATATATGGAAAGTCTTAATAATTGATTAGTCCCAATGACTCAGCAATTCAACTTACAAGCTTTTGTTTTTTTTGTTTTTGGTCCACACCTGGCGTTGCTCAGGGTTACTCCTGGCTGTCTGCTCAGAAATAGCTCCTGGCAGGCACGGGGGACCATATGGGACACCGAGACTCGAACCAACCACCTTTGGTCCTGGATCGGCTGCTTGCAAGGCAAACACCGTTGTGCTATCTCTTCGGGCCCAACTTACAAGCTTTTACCCTAAGGAAGAAATCCTGAATTTAAGCAAGGATAAAAGAAGGTTTGCATAATTTGGCTAATAATGACAAAATATTGGCATCACTTAAGTAACTAATGCTAGGGGATAAATGAATAATTTTAGGTACACCCATTATATGATATATAGTATATATTAAATTTATGATTTGAATTTAATGATATAGAAAAATGCATGAGATATTAAATTAAAAGACTCATATAAAGTGTATCACACCATTATAATGTAATCTTGGAGGAAATAGCCTATTTGTGCATAGAAAAGTAGATTGGAAAGATACATAACAAAATGATGATTATCACTAAGTAGGATTTATAATGATCTTTATTTTCATGTTTTTATTTTCCATTACTTTCAAAATTTTAATAATAAATGTGTATTTTATTTGCTAGTGGATAAAATTTTAAAAAATAATAGTCAAGAGAGTGAATATTATTCAAAAACTGTGCATAGTACATTTACATATATCCATTACAAGAATTTCCATTAATAAAGAGACATTAACATTTGCAAAGGAACTCATGCAGACTGTTGCCATGTGATATGTGTATGTGTGTGTGCAGAACCAGTGGTCTGAAAACCCAATGATCTCTATAAATAAAAGCATAAAGAGAATTAATTACCCTTATAATTTCCTCTTCTCATAGACAGATTGATACAAATATTTTTTAAATTAATTTATTTAAAGAAAATGCATTACATAGTTAACATAACTGATAATAATACATTTTTAGGGAGACCAAAAGCAACATGTATTTTTTTTTAAGAATAGAAAATTGAAAGAAAACTAAAGATATGGAAGAGAAAGGAAAGAATATTTTTGAAAATTATTGACTCACAATAAATTCAGTAAAGCACCAGCAGAAGGTTTAGTAAGCTCTTCTTCTTCTTCTTCTTCTTCTTCTTCTTCTTCTTCTTCTTCTTCTTCTTCTTCTTCTTCTTCTTCTTCTTCTTCTTCTTCTTCTTCTTCTTCTTCTTCTTCTTCTTCTTCTTCTTCTTCTTCTTCTTCTTCTTCTTCTTCTTCTTCTTCTTCTTCTTCTTCTTCTTTTAAAGAATGAGTTAAAAATTCAGTAATAACGATGTGAGAGTGGCAATTGTTGTTTGCACTGGCCCAGCAAAATATGGATAAAATGAAATAAAACAAAAGCCTTAGCCTAAATATAAAGAGACCTCATCCCTGAAGTTTTCTGGCATAACACTGACTCTGTGTTCCAGGCATACTAGGTTCTTCAACCCCTGAATAATTCTCTGTGGTCATGGCAAAAAATTTTTCACATATTAGCTGTGTTTGGTGTCTGGTTTCTGTAGTTAAAGATTCTGGTTTCTATGCCAGAAAGATTCTGGTTTCTAAGTTTCATCGAAGTCAGGATGTGGAGCATCCTCTAGTTTCAACTCACCATTAGATGCGGGGTGTCCTGCCCTGCAAGCAAGTTGTTGCTGTTGCTGAGTTGTCTGGGTGTTAAGGGAACACTCTTGGAGTAAAGTCATTGCCAGGGTAGCAGTAGGATCTTCCCTAGTAGAAGTTTGCTTTCTGGTGATGTTGTAGACAGTTGTGGTTGTTTCCATAGGTGGTCAATGGTTCAGGGGTGTATGGGCAATGCCCATTGTTCAGAGTCCTGAGTCAACTCATTATGCCAGTGTTCAGGCTATAAGGCCTAACTACATTACAAAATTTGTGTTCCTATATCTATTAGATAGTAACTTGTTTGCTTATGTAGTATTTTCCCATTTTAATGCGCCTATGCAAAAGAGGAACAATGCCACAATGTATTATTGGTGTCTCTGGGGAGCCGAGGGAACACGTCTAATAATTTCCTTAACTTTGTTCTAACATGAATTCTAAAGTGAAACTCTTCTACCAGAATTCCTTGTTGAACTGATCACAAGAAAGAAAAAGAAACAAATAACAGTGGGCACAATTGCACTATATAAGGGGATATTCAATAAGATTTATAGTGCTTAAGAGAATACATCTAGGATATTCAAAGGAGATATGCATGTCCCTTTTATGTCATTAGAAATAGTTGGGAGGAGGGTGCTGAATCCTGGAGGCCACTATGGTCTGTGATTTGGCCTTCTGGAGAATGCGAAATGACTCCCAGCAGTTCCATATCAGGAAGTGCCTTTGAGTGGAACTAATCAGAAACCTAGTATATGGTAGCAACCACAGTTACAAACTGAAGGGAGGTGGAGGACAGGAGGCTGCTGAGAGTAGATAAGTAGGAACAGTGTCTCGTTTCTTCTCAGCCCGAGAGTCTATTTTATTCAATTTGGTAGCTTATTGGCAGCTAGTTTGGGTGGGGATAATAATGTGCTTCGTGGGGAGCCAAGAACTGAGGGTAAAAATAGTTTAATGTGGGGTTATAGGTCATGGGAGTGAGGGACTAAAGGACTAAAATGAGCTTCTGGGTGGTGAGCCAAGGGGGGGGGCAGAGTATACAAAATAGACATTTTGTATATGACCAACAGATTATACCCAGTGATATCCAAATAATGTCCATATTTTTTACATGGGGCCACTGTCAGAATAGACAGAGATAGGAAGGAAAGTTGCTTGCGACTTCCTGAAGTCAGCACCTCTTGTGCTGGAATTCCCCATGCTGGCAAAAGCTTTGGCTCCCAGGAAGGGAAGAGATCCTTTGAGAGCTGGAAGCCCGGAAGTTCACCACCCCCACTCAAACCCTCCCTCCGGAGCCAGGTGGGAAATGGGGAGAGCCTGGGGTATCTTTTTTTTTTTTTTTTTTTGGTTTTTGGGCCACACCCGGCAGTGCTCAGGGGTTACTCCTGGCTGTCTGCTCAGAAATAGCTCCTGGCAGGCACGGGGGACTCTATGGGACACCGGGATTCGAACCAACCACCTTAGGTCCTGGATCGGCTGCTTGCAAGGCAAACACCGCTGTGCTTTCTCTCTGGGCCCTGGGGTATCCTTTAAATTCCTCTTCGGGAACCACCTCACTGGCGCCCTTGGCGTGAGAGGTAGCCCTGGAGTTCCAGAGGAAGGAGGTGGAAGGGTGCTGGGGTGACCCAAGCCCTGCACCCCTCCTAGGCTTAGTTAAAAGGCCTTTGGCATAGCGGAGGCCTGCCATCCCCCATTCTGGCAAACATTCCCGGCTCCCAGGAAGGAAAGAGATCCTTTAAGAGCTAGAAGCCCAGAGGTTCAACATCCCTACACAAACTCTCCCTCTGGAGCTGGGTGGGAAGTGGGGGAAAGCCTGGGGTCCCCTTTAAACTTCTCTTCGGGACCCATGTCACTGGCTCCCTGGGTGTGAGGCCCAGGGGTAGCACTGGAGTTCCAGAGGACGAGGTGGAAGGGTGCTGGGGTGACCCAAGTCTCGCACCCCTCCTAGGCCTGGTTAAAAAGGCCTTTGGCACGGTGAAGGCCTGCCATTTCCCTTGCTTGCAAAAGCTCCCGGCTCCCAGGAAGAAAAGCTGATACAAACATTTTTTAAAAAGCAGACATTTGAGATTAGTAAAACAAAACAGTGTGATGCAATGTGGAATGTGAAGTCTCTCAAATTATTTGATATACCTGTGCCTTTCCCACTTAGCCTCTCAATGATATGAGTTGTCAGGATTTATGGCTGTGTCCAGATATTTCTGGAGTCTGTGGACATTAGATGGACATTAGGTGGACATTAGCTGGACATTAGCTGGAGACATATCCTCAGGCACATTACCTGGAGATATTTGGAGGGGCTGGTGCTGCCTAGTCTAAAGAACTGTCTATTGCACTACACAGTCCTGTGTTCTATCAATCAGAGGAGACTAAACATGAGAATTTGCTAACATGGACCCACCTCAATATATATGTGTATATATTTATATAATAAAAGACAGATAAAATAATTGTAATAATTGTAAAAGAAATTAGACAAGATTTTGTTTTCTGTTTTAGTTAAGAAACAAGGGACCATTTGTTCAGGGAGAGCTATGTTCTCATTTCTCTTCTGTCTCTTCTGCTTCCTGCAGGACACTGGGACACTTTCTAAGAGGTCAAACAGGGTAAGCTCCTCTCCCTTGTCCCTAGTTTAGCCTTCATTTCTCTTGGTAAACCTATTATCATTGAACGGTAGGCTGAACATGCTACTCTCTTGGCTGCTTTGTGAGCCGTGGCATCGGGGCTGCTTCTGCTCCAAAACACCTATTTTCAAATCTGGTTCACTTACAGAAATTAGGATTAACCTCCAAATGGTCCCTGTGCTAATGCAAAGAGCCTGTGGGTCTCTCACTAGTTTCTTTTCAGTTTGACTCTTGCACAATGTAACCTGGCTTTGTGTTCCCTGGGGAGAGGCCCTTTGATAAATGATGGGGAGATTTCTAGGAATCTGCACTCTTCTCCACACCTGCACCTTAGAACCCCAACTGCAAATGTACTTCATTTGGAAAGCTCTGTATCTCTCTGTGAAATATCTTTGGGTACTTCTTTAAGACAGTTCTTAGACATCATTTGCATATTGTACTGTTTTCCTTCCTTATTCTACTCTTCACCTCTATTTATTAACTAAAGTGTGTTCAAGGGTTTTACCACTTGACCAAAGGGCAGAAGTACTGAGGCAACCTATTTTTCATTGGTTTTGAGTATATGCCCATCTTTCCTCCTTCCTGACAATTTTGTAGGCTGAATCCATCAAACCCACAGCCAGGGCATCTCTATTTAAGGGCACTTGTAGGCATTGATCTGTGCCTGGGCTGAAGTGCATCTCTGTGCTCAGCAATGCCATCAGGAGTACCCAAGCCCATTATCAGTGAAGGTGGTTGCTGCTGAATGGTAACATTAGCCTGGTATTCTTTTCTAGGTCACTCTGGTGAGGTTTATCCATCCCTGCAGGATAAAGAACTGTGTGCCATTAGTTTTATTCCTGACTTTGATGGCTATTTCTCATTTTTTCTTCCTTCATTGCCCCTGCCCCCAAATGCTATTATACCTGACTGTGCTTTTAGGGATGTTTGGAAAAAAGTCACAGGATTTCTTCTCTATTTATCAATTCTCAGAAAATGCTTCCCAAATTATACTTTTTATACTATTGGTAAACTCTCTTTTTTTCACTATATAACTTATTTCTTCTCTGACTTCTTACCTAAAACACATAAATGTTCCTACACTCCCATTCAACCTGAAACCATGCTCAACTTGACTAAGATGCTTTTATTCCTTATGAGAGCCCAGTAAATCCCTCTTTCTTGAAATAATGTTTTAGTTAGCTTTGTCTTTTCCTTTCTGTCACTCATTCTTCAAAATCCTTGTTTGGATTTTTGCTCCCACAAAAGCACAAATGTACTCACCCACTTTCTGTTGGCTTTTCCATTTCTACCCTGTCACCTCTTGTAACTTAAGGACATCTTTACTCCAATTCATGAAACTGCTCTCTGGAGGCCTGAGGTATCATTGCCCCCCCAAGTTTTGCTGCTTCAGACCAGGGTTTACTCTTTTGATTGATTTCCTATTCCCCAGTATGATCCTTCTGATCTTACACTCTTGCTATTCTAGGCTTCATAATCTCCATTGCTGGACTATTTTCTAAAAATATCTCTTTATTTTTTAATTAAAAATCTTAAAGAAATCTTTTGTACCATGCCAGGCAGTGATTATAGCCTGTTCCTGCCTCTGTGCTAACGGGATCAAACCAAGTTTGTGACCACTACAGTTATATGCCAGCCAACTTTCTTACTATCTATACCAGGGGTCTCAAACTCATGGCCCGCAGGCCATTTGCTGCCCTTTGTACAACATTTTGTGGCCCGCGGCTGGCCTTCAAATATTGCAGTATTTGCGATTATTTGCTTACTGAATAATCACAATAAAAATTGCATTAATAAGAAAAAAATTGCATTAAACACTCGCATAACCCGAGCAGTTCCATTTGGGGAATGCAAATGTTTAATGCGATTTTTTACGATTTTTTTCTTACTAATGTGATTTTTTTATTGTGAATATTTGGTAAGCGAATAATCGCGAATACTTCGTGCCTAGCGAAGACATCATTTCCGCTGCTCCTGCCCGCTGTCCCTTGCATTATCAGAGGCCTAAGGGAGAGAAGTTTATTACAGAATTAGATTTTGTCATACCTTCATCATGAATTCATCAAAGCCTGCAGTGAAGAGAAAGATTGATGAAGAGCACAGACAATTTCAGGGAAAGTGGGAGACGCAGTATTTCTTTGTTGAGCACAGGGGCATTCCCACATGTCTTATTTGCTCAGAGAAAGTTGCAGTGCACAAGGAATACAACGTGAAATGCCATTATTCAACTAAACATGCTGAGGAATGTGCAAAATATCAAGGAAATGAGAGAGCCAAGCAGGTTGCCAGTCTTAAAGCATGTCTAATGAGGCAGCAAGATTTCTTCAAGAAAGCAACCAAAGAGAATGTTGCATCAGTCAAAGCTAGTTACATGGTTAGTGACATGATTGCTAAGGCAGGGAAACCATTCACAGAAGGAGAGTTTGTTAAAAAAAAATGCATGTTACAGGCTGCAAGTATTATTTGTCCAGAAAAGAAAGGTCAGTTTAGCAAAATCAGCCTTTCTGCCAACACTGTGGCAGAGCACATTTCTGACATGTCAAGTGACATTTATCATCAACTGTGTGAGAAAGCCAAATGTTTTGATGCATACTCAGTTGCTCTTGACGAGGGCACAGATATAACAGACACTGCGCAGCTCACAATATATGTCCGTGGTGTTGATTGCAATTTTGAATTGACAGAGGAGCTGTTCACAATAATTCTAATGCATGGCCAGACCACTGCTAATAAGATATTTCGGCATCTGTGTGATGCCATTGAGAATGCAGGTTTGCCATGGAAGAAGTTTGTTGGAATAATAACCGATGGAGCGCCATCGATGACAGGGAGGAAAAATGGACTGGTGGCACTTGTTCAAAAAAAACTTGAAGAGGAGGGTGTAGAGAAGGCCATTGCTCTTCACTGCATTATCCATCAGCAGGCCCTTTGCAGTAAATGCCTGCCGTGTGACAATGTGATGTCTGTTGTTGTGAAATGCATCAACCAAATCCTGTGCTTAAAGCACAGGAGATTCCGTGCTTTTTTAGAGGAAATTGAGTCAGAATATGGAGATGTGCTCTATTTCACTGAGGTACATTGGCTCAGCAGGAGAAATGTCCTAAAAAGTTTTTTTGAGTTGAGAGAAGAAGTGAAAGCCTTCATGGAGAAGGATGGGAATGCTGTTTCTGAGTTGTGTGATCACAAATGGCTCATGGACTTAGCTTTTCTTGTTGACATCACACATAAGCTGAATGTACTAAACAAGGCCTGGGGTAGCTTATCAGTGCTGCCTCTGACAACGTGAGAGCATTCTCCACAAAACTTGTGTTATGGAAATCCCAGCTCTCTCAGACAAACCTTTGCCATTTCCCAGCATGCAAGGAACTTGTGGATGCAGGCATACCATTCAGTGGTGAGAAATATGTTGATGCTATTTTTAAGCTAGAGAAGGAATTTGATCACAGATTTGCAGACTTCAAAAAGCACAGAGCCACTTTCCAAATTTTTGTGGACCCCTTTTCCTTTGATGTGCAAGATGCCCCTCCTGTGCTTCAAATGGAGCTCATTGACCTGCAATGCAACTCTGATCTCAAAACCAAGTTCAGGGAGATTAGTGGAAAAGCAGACATGCATGAGCAATCTTTGAGAGAATTGCCCCCCAGCTTCCCTGAGCTTTCCTGAATGTTCAAGCACACCATGTTCCTTTCTGGGAGCACATATATGTGTGAAAAGTTATTCTCCACATTGAACTTCAATAAGTCAAAGTACAGGTCTAGACTTAATGATGATCATCTTCAAGTCATACTGAGGGTCTCAACTGCTTCCTCTAAAGCCAAATGTGGTTCATATTTGTGAGAAGAAGTACTGTCAAGTCTCTGGCAGCAAGGAATAGGCAAAAGATGCCATGTTCAGAAGAACTGTTCATGATCTTCACTCAATGTTCTATTCATGTTCAGAAGAAATAATTAAAACTATTAATAATGACGTTTGAGGACTTTTTTTGGTGAAGTCCCTTACTTTGCCTCCTGCGGCCCCCAGGTAAATTGAGTTTGAGATCCCTGATCTATACTATCTCTCTAGTCTATAATATGTCTATTAAAACTCCAATTGTGTATGAATTCCAAATATAAAATCCTAATTATTTTAATTTTTTTTCCATCCTGCTTTGGCCCACTAGGGATGAACACATGTGAGAGTCTTACAGGGTCTCACACATGTGAGGCATGTGCTTTGCTTATGTTATATCCATGACAGTCACATCAGCTCTGGTATGTTAGTATACTCAGAAATATTTCTAGCAGACTTCTATTTAGTTTTTTGGATCAAGTTTCTTTCTACCAATGTAGAACCTGCTATGGATATTTCTATGGTTATAACTATCTATTGGCTAAATGTTGCCTAGAAAGGAGGCCCATGAGGCCTCATGAATAGTCTAACATGGCTTGAAAGAACCATACCACTGAATGGAGCCAGTCATCCCTAGTTTAAGCCAACATTTTCTTTTTCCTTTTCTGGTTTTTGGGCAACACCCAGTGGTGCTCAGGGTTTATTCCTGGCTCTGCATCAGAAAACACTCCTGCCAGGCTCAGGGGACCATATGGGATGCTGCAGATAAAACCCAGGTCAGCCACGTGCAAGGAAAATGCCCTACCTGCTGTGCTATCGCTCAATATGCCAACATTTTAAAAAAGATCTGACTTGACATCTGTTCCTTGAACATTTTCTAGCACAAGCTATAGCTCCATATTCTATGCTAAACACAGACAGAGCATCTGCTCAGGACTGAACAAAATTCTTAATCTTCTCAGACCACTTCTTATTGCTTTCCCTTGCTTTCCTTGGAAGCCATCTCTCATTTTTTGAACTCCTGCAGCACCTATATCATTCAGTATATAAGTCTAAGGACACTTTAGTTCAGTCTTCCATTGTTCATCAGAGTGCCTTATACCTAACAGGTTTTCATTCTATGAATGAAAGACAATGCAATCTTTAATGTTAAAAAAAAAAAAAGAACGAGTGTGCTAGGTTCTGAGATTAGACTTTTCCTCATATATTTCGGCCTGCATTTTACCACTGAGCCACATCTCTGACCCTTAATTAATACTCTTTCCTCTGTTGAGGTTGACTTTGAGGCTCACACATGTAGGGTTCACACATGAGGTTGTGTTTTTCACATTGCCTGCCCAACACTCTTTTGTAAACAAATAAACTTGAAGCTTTTGTACGTGAAATTTGTGCCTAAATTAAGAAATTAAAAAAATTACATTTAGCAAGTAACTTAATACTAGTAAATTAAATGTGAATGTATCCCTCCCCCACTTAAATTATGCCAATAGAAATGTACCTAGAGCCTTCACTGAATAAATTGGTATGTGAGCCCAACAAAGGAATTTTAGACTTTTTTTTTTTTAATTTTGGTGACACTCAGGGGTTACTCCTGGCTCTGCGCTCAGAATTGCTCCTGGCTTGGAGGACCATATGGGATGCTGGGAAATCAAACCTCGGTTCGTTCTAGGCTAGTGGGCACAAGGCAAATGCCTTACTGCTTGCGCCACTGCTCCGGCATAGGAATTGTAGATTTTTTTTATAGCAAAACCAAGAAGGTTAAAAATTGATGTATTTTTATATACTAGAAGTTTACCATTTTAAATATCTGTCACCCTTTTTCTGGATCTAAGAATAAAATTGAATTTCACACATGCAAGGTAAGTGCTCTACCACTGAACTTACCTTTTGGACCTTATCTACCATATCAACAATTAAATAATTCATTTGTGGGGTCAGAGCAGTGGCACAGCAGTAGGGCATTTGCTTTGCACACAGCTGACTTGGACGGACCGTAGTTTAATTCCCCAGCATCCCATCTGGTCCCCCAAGCCAGCAGTGATTTCTGAGCACATAACCAGGAGTAACCCTTGAGCATCACCACGTGTGGCTCAATAACCAAAAAAATTCACTTGTAATTCAATAACATTTGTAGTAGATTAATGAAGCTCTAATATGGTTATGACCGGATTCAATATAAAAGTCACATTTGAGGGTTGGAGAAATAGTGCAAAGGTTAAGGCACTTGTCTTGCATGCAGCAGCAGGTCCTCGTTTGATTTTTGGAACCATAAATAACCCCATAAGCACTGTCAGGAGTAATCAGAACTAAGAGTTAGCCCTGAATATCACTAGGTATGACTTAAAACAAAGAAATTATGCTTGTCTGCTGCATAATAAACATGGTTATTAAAAATCATTGCCTATTTTACAGTCTTTTGAAAAAACTTTTTTTTTTAAAGTTTTTTGGTTTTGGGGTCATATCCAGCAACATTCAGGACTTTCTTCTGTCTCTTCACTCAAGTATTACACCTGGTGGTGTTTGGGATCAAAGCCAGGTCAGCCACAGCAAAGCAAATTCTAAACCCACTGTACTATTGCTCCAGTTCCTGGTCTTCTGTCCCTGAATTATTAAGTTTGTAGTTTTGGTTTAGGTTGACTTACCTATCTCATGAACATGGTAACTGAATAGAGGCTTTGGCTACTTAGTGGCATAACATGCTGGAAACCTTTCAGCTAACTTTATTTTTAGTGCTCATGTAATTGTGTTGAATATCAGATGGTGATTTGGCATGAAGCCATAGCTGAGCTATCATGAACACATGTAAAATGCGATCATCAGTCTCAGGTGTAAACCTGAAGTGGATACAAAGAAAATTTGGAGACTATCCTATTGAGGAATTTGAAAGACTTAGAAAACCTTGGATATTATATAGATGATGGTTATTCACAGAAAAATTTGCTAATGAGTAGCCCTCCTGTGCAATATTTTTTAAAACTTAAAGTAAAATGTAAAATGTCAGGCAGCTATCCATGACTTACTCAAGGGAAAGAGAACAGCTAATGATTAGTGTTCTGTTTACAATTAGAGTCTGATTTCTTTTCCTAATTTTGGTTGACTTGCAATTGCTTCTCTGGACTCCTGATAGGCCCTGTGGATTTTTTTTTATAGATTTTCCTTTGACTCCCAATTACCATACAATTAAAGTACCTCCAAATGCCGCTCTTTAGCTTTGTTTATATTCACTTTCTCAGAGCTTTTATTATAGAATCAACTTTTTTTGGGAGGACAGAACTGGAAAGGGCACCCCCAGTGCAGTGTTTGGGAGTCATTTTTGGCAATGTTGGCTAAATATCAGCAATATATAACTGTTACATGGATATGTTAGGTCACTTCCTAAACAAAGGCATTCCCTCAACTTCCTCTTTCTTTTCACCAAGCCCTTTGATTTGTAAAAGTCCACTTGGATAGGTACTATTGTTTCTCAGTAGACTTTCTCCCTCCTGGTGAACTAATACTGGTTTATTAAAGAAAGGTCAGTTTGGCTTGGCAGAGAGACCAAGAGGGGAGAAGCCAACAGGATTCCATAATTATCTCCTGACTGGCTTGATTTATTAATTCTTTGTGGCTGCCCTTCTTCAGACCTGTCCCTCTTAGGGTTGGAAATATGGTACATGGGGTGATTTTTCAGATACGAAATCCAGGGCTTCCACATGCAGAACATGTGTTCTAGGCCTTTAAGTCATACCCTTGTTCTTTTAATCTGATTTTAGTTATATAATTTTTTAGTACTTTTGATTCTGTTTTTAATGACATAAGACATCAATGATCCAAAACAGCACTTCTTTATTTAAAAAAAAAAAGCTTAAAAATTCACTAAAATGCATGTTAAAGACTTCAGTGGAAACAAGTGACATGAGTATGGACTCAAGAGAGTAATGTATTTTATTTATAAAATTCATTTATTTATTTTTATTTTTTAACTTTTTTAGTCACACCTGATATACTTAGGGACTGTCTCTTTGCCCAGGAGTGATGCTTGGCAATATTTAGACATATGTAGTGATGAGGATTTGAACTAGGGTCCTGCAAGGTACATGCCAGGTAAACGCCTTCCTTATCTCCTGTACTATGAAAAGGACATTTTAAGATAGTGAGTTTGATAATAGCTTTAGCCCTGGAAGAATGGAGTGCAAAACCTTGATCTTTTCCAACTTAGCCACTTTAACTTATTTATTTGTTTTCTAAAGTAAATGCCTAATTTGTTTGTTTGTTTGTTTTTTGGTATAGTCTTCAGAAGTCTATGCATAAATTTGATAGTCAAATAGCTAAATAATGATTAGTCAGGCATTTACTCAGCCATTGCTAAAGTAGAGTTTTGTGGTTTTATATACATAAAAAAACCAACTTCCCCTTGTAGGGCAAGTGCTCTCTTACATGATGATTAACTGGTAATCGGAGAAAGAAATTTTATTTATGCTATATCTGGTCATGCACAGGGATTACTCCTGGCCCTGTGCTCAAAAATAACTCCCACCAGGCTCAGAGGACCATATAGGATATCAGGGATTGAACCCAGGTTCACTGTGTACTACCCTTTGGCCCCAGAGAAAAAAATTAAGAATAAAATTTGGGGCCATATTTGGTGGTGCCCAGAGTTTACCCTGGATCTGTATTCAAGGATCATTCCTGACAGGCTCAGAGTTCTATATGGGATGCTGAAACTGGGTGGGTCACATGCAAGGCAAACACCTTACCCACTATACTATTTCTTCAGCCCTATAATGGGAGAAAAATTAAGCATGACTCCCCTTGGCAGGGAAGCCACAAATATAAAATCTAACAATGACTTTTAATGGGTTCTACTCCAAAGCCCTAAAGTCTCACTCAAATAGTGACTAATTAAGATATTTTCTGAAAAGTAGCCTAAAAAAGCTAATTCCCCTATAAAGTTGGGGATTTCAGGAGGATAAAACACCTGGTACCTGGTGGGGCCTTCTGAAACACACTTGGTCTCCTCTAGCTCCATAGAGTGATGGCCCAAGACCCAAAGACCTTCAAAGGTCTTAAAGGCTATAGGAAGAGGCCAGGGTAGGAGTCCTTAATGAAGATTAATTCAGCACAGTAAGCAGTAATCACTACCAGGCCTTGCAAAAAGTGCTGAGTTACTTTTCCTTGGGCTTTCTCTTGATGATTCAGGATGGTAGAGGGGAAAAGTCACTGATATGGGTTACCCCAATCCATAAATAATTGAAAGAATATGTAATGCAAATTCAAATTCATTTCATTTCATAACAACCCCACTTAAACAGCTCAGTCAACTGTGTATGGCAGTAAATGGAGTGGAATTGGAATTGACAGGAAGGATTTCTCTTGACTCTGCTTGAATATAGTCAACTGAGATGCAGAAATGCTTTGTGGTGCAAAACAGAGAAATCAGCAAATGAAGGCAGTCATTTTGAGCTACCCCACTTCTTTCTTCCCTTCCTGATGAAGCACCTAATGAAATGTGAAGTTGTCCAGGAGCTGTAGGCAGAAGAATGCCTAAATGGATTAATGGAGGGAGAGGTGGTTACTGTAAAAATAGGGCCAGAATTATCGTGAAGGTGTCAAACATACATCCAAGCTGGAGATAAGCGAAGAGCAAGGCTCATGATCTGAGAACATAAAAAATAGCCTGCAGGGAAGACATCTTTCAATCACTCCTGTCTTCTGAGATTTAAAAACAAGACTGTTCCAAATCAAGTAATAGCAGATGCAAATGTGATGGCATTTTAAAATATTAACTGATGTCTTCGATTTTATTCTCCCCTGAAATTATTATTCTCTTTCCCTGTACTGCCCCAATTAAGATAGTTCTCTAGAGTTTTTGCCACCAGGGAGGGAGTGACAAGGTGTCAAAGAAAAAGGAAAATGGTGTTGCTTTTAAAATCCAAGTCTTCAGGGGAAGTGAGAAGTTTGGGGATAGAGGGTGAGTTTGGTGGAACTGTATTTGAGTGAGTGTTCTCTGAAGCTATGGAAAGAAAGTGGAGGGTCAAGTTGGGGAGGAGATCAGAGCAGATTTTGGTGGTACTGGAGGGAAAGCAATGTGTACTGTTTCTTGGGGACTCTCAGGGGAAAGTGGCAAAATTGCAAAATCCCAGAAACTCAGAAAATTTCTGTAGAGCCATAGAATGACACGGAGAGAGTAAAGGACTACCACACCCAGTAAGTGCTGTGGAGAGAGCCAGGAGATAAAGTTGACACACAGGAATGAAAAACAGTACTTTGTTATTTCTTGTGAGGGTGTTTGTGTTGTCTGAAGACCTCTTGGATTATAAATACAACTCAGGGAAAAAAGGGCAGATCTCACTCTGAGTGGGATTTCTGCCAGCTTGGAGGAATATGGTATCAATAGAGAAAGTATATTAATATAAAAATGAAAGTTAAGAGTTATAAACCACCATCATTTGTGCTGCCAAGACAGAATTCTCAGCTTCCAGAGGGAGCACATGGAGGTCTTACTATAATCCCTCAAGCTAAAGAAGAGCCATAGCCCTGGGGAGGTATCTAGTGGGGAGAGAGGAGATGGGCTCTTGGATGCAACTGTGGTGTTTGGAAATACAAGTGGATTTTGAAAAAAAGGAGTAAAAGAGTATCTGTTAAACTAATTGGTTTAACTCATGGGATAGGCACAGGAGCGCTAGTAGAGAGGAAGGTTAGATAGGAAGAAACAGAAAGGGGGTGCCATATTGAGATCCACTGGAGAGATTAAATAACTATATTATTATTTTGAAATCACCAAGTAATTTATTATTGTGTTTCAACGTTTCAACATCAGATTCATTCACCAGTGTGCATATCTCTCACCAATTCTCCCACCCACATTTGCTCCCACCTTTTCTTCCTTTTTTATTTTTCAGTTTTTGCACTGTTCACAGTACTGTTGTTGATAGGGTTTTATATGTTTTCCCACCTTTCTTTAAATTTTTTAGTTGAAATACTGTGTGATATAGTAACAAAGTTGCTCATGATTGAGTTTAAGTCATACAGTGCCCAATACCGATTGTTTCATCAGTGCATATTTCCCCGCCATCATTGTCCCTAGTTTGCATCCTACCATTGCCCTTGCCCTCCCTCTTTCTACATCTGTAACAGAAATCTCCCTCCCTCCCTTCTTTCTCTTTTTTTCTTTATAAACACCAAAATGGTTATTGAAGGAGTATCACACATATCACTTTACTTCATTTCAGTATTGAATTCTCCAGAGAGATCATTTCCAACTCTTATTGTCATAATGGTCCCTTCTCTGCCTTAATTGCACTCTCTTGCTCCTTGTGGCAAATTTCCTACCATGGATCAGTTTTGGGGTATTATTACTATACTATTTTTAAATGTTTTTGGGTATTTTTGGGTTTTAATGTTTTGGGGTATTATTACTATACTAGTTTTTAATATACCACAAATAAGTGAGATCAGTCTATGTCTATCCTTCTGATACATTTCACTCATAATACTTTCAATATTCATATATATATATATAAGTAACTTTCATGACTTCATTTTTTCTAACAGCTAGACTAATAGTATTCCATTGTGTAGATGTACCACAGTTTCTTTTTCTTTTCACTCATCTGTTATCGGGCATCTGGGATGTTTTCAGATTTTGCCTAGTATAAATAGTACTGCTATGAACATAGGAGTGCAAAGGGCGTTATTACATTGTGTTTTTGTGGTCCTAGAGTATATCCATAGTAATGGTATTGCTGGATCATATGGGAGCTCAATTTCCAATTTTCTGAGTAAAATCCATATTTTTTCTAGAAAGACTATACTAGATAGTATTCTCACCAGCAGTGAATGAGATGTCCTTTCTCCCCACAACCCGGTAGCAGTGGTTGTTCTTGTTCTTTGTAATGTATGCTAGTCTCAGTGGTGTGAGATGATATCTCATTGTTGGTTTGATTTGCATCTCCCTGATGATTAGTGTTGTGGAACATTTTTTCACTTGCCTTTTGTCCATCTGTATTTCTTCTTGGAAAAAAAATGCTCATTTCTTCTCCCTATTTTTTGATGGGGTTAGATTTTTTTTCTTGTTATGTTCTGTCAGTACCTTGTATATCTTAGATATTAGGCTTTTATCTAATAGGTATTGGGTGAATAGTTTCTCCCATTCTGTGGGTGGCCTTTGTATCCTAGTCACTATTTCCTTTGAAGTGTAGAAGCATCTCAGCTTAATATAGTCACATTTGTTTATTGCTACTTCTAATTGTTTGAACAGTGATTTTCCTCCTGGAAGATGCCTTTAGTTTCAATGCCATGGAGTGTTTTACCTATGTGTTCTTTTATATACCTTATGTTTTCAGATATGATATCAAGGTTTTTAATTCATTTGTATTTGACCTTTGTGCATGGTGTTAAATGGAGTTCTGATTTCGCTTTTTTGCATGTGGCTGACTAGTTGTCTCAGCGTCTCTTGTTGAAGAGGCTTTCCTTGCTCCATTTTGCGTTTCTTGTCCCTTTATCAAAGACTGATTGATTGTATGTCTGGGAAACATTCTTTGAATACTCAAGTCTATTCTACTGATCTGAGGATTTGTCTTTATTCCAATACCATATTTTAATGACTTATTTTGTTGTACAATTTAAAGTTGGGGAAGTGATGCCTCCCATCTTCTTTTACCTAAGGATTGTGTTGGCTATTCCTGGATTGTTATTGTTCCAAATAAATTTCAGTAGTATTTGATTCACTTCTTTAAAGAATGTCATGGAATTGCATTAAATTTGTACAATGCTTTGGGGAGTATTGTCATTTTAATGATGTTAATCCTCTCAATCCATGAACAGAGTATGTGTTTCCATTTCCTTATATCCTCTTCTATTTTTTGAGGCAGGGTTTTGTAGTTTTCTTTGTAGAGGTCTATCACCTCTTTAGTTAAGTTGAATCCAAGGTATTTGAAGTTGTATGGCCCTAATGTAAATGGAATTATTTTTAATATCCATTTCTTCTCTATCATTATAGGTGTATAAGAAGGCCATTGATTTTGGCATGTTAATTTTGTAGCCTGCCACTTTGCTATCTGAATCTATTGTTTCTAGAAGCTTTTTGGCAGAGTCTTTAGGGTTTTCTAAATATAGTATCATGTCATCTGCAAACAGTGAGAGCTTGACTTCTTCCTTTCCTATCTGGATGTCCTTGATATCTTTTTCCTGCCTAATCGCTATGAAAAGTACTTCTAGTACTAGTTGAATAGGAATGGTGACCTTGTACCAGATTTTAGAGGAAAGGTTTTTAGTTTATCTCCATTATGTTTGACATTGGCTTGTGGTGGATGGCCTTGACTATATTGAGAAAGGTTCCTTCTGTTCCCATCTTGTTGATAGTACTTATCATGAATGGGTGTTTGACCTTATCAAATGCTTTCTCTGCATCTATTGATATGATCATTTGGTTTTTATTTTTTTGTACATATGGTTTATTATGTTGATTGATTTACATATGTTAAACCATCCTTGCATTCCTGGAATGAAACCTACTTGATTGGTGTATGACCTTCTTATTGAGGAGTTGGATCCTTTTGGCCAGGAATTTGTTGAGGATCTTTGCATCTATATTCATCAGGGATATTGGTCTGTAGTTTTTTTATTTTTGAAGCATTTCTGTCTGGTTTTGTATCAGGGTGATGTTAGTTTCATAAAAGTTATTTGAGAGTGTATCTGTTTCTTTAATTTCCTGAAAGAGCCTGAAAAGAATTGGTAGTATTTCCTCTTGAAAAGTTTGAAAGAGCTCATTAGTGAATCCATCTGGACCTGTTTTTTTTTTTTTTTTTTTTTTTTGGGAAGACTTTTGATTATCGTTTTAATTTCTTCAATAATGATGGATCTGGGGCCAGAGTGATAGCACAGTGGTAGGGCATTTGTCTTGCATGCAGCTTAATCAGGATGGCCTTAGTTCGATCCCCAGTGTCCCATAATGCCCCCCAAGCCAGGAGTGATTTTTGAGCACAGAGCCAGGCGTAACACCTGAGTGTCACTGGGTGTGGCCCAAAAACAAAAAAAGATGGTTCTGTTTTAAAATGCTTGATCATCCTGGTTCAACCATGGAATATTATAAGAGTACAAGAATTTATTAATTTCTTCCAGGTTCTCATATTTTGTGGCATAGAGTTTCTCAAAGTAGTCTCAGATTACCCTTTGAATCTGTAGTATATGTAGCAATCTTTCTCTTTTTATTTCTAATATGGTTTATTAAGTTGCACTCTCCTTTTCTTTGTGAGTTTTGCTAGTGGTTTATCAATCTTCTTGATTTTTTTTCAAAGAACCTACTTTTGCTTTCATTGATTTTTTTGGATTGATTTTGGATTTCCACTTTGTTGATTTCTGCTCTGAACTTTTTTTTTTTTTTTTTTTTTGGTTTTTGGGCCATACCCGTTTGACGCTCAGGAGTTACTCCTGGCTATGCGCTCAGAATTTGCCCCTGGTTTGGGGGGACCATATGAGATGCCGGGGGATCGAACCGCTGTTCGTCCTACGCTAGCGCTTGCAAGGCAGACACCTTACCTCTAGCGCCACCTTCCCGGCCCCTGCTCTGAGCTTTTTTATTTCCTTCAGCCTACATATTTTTGGTTCATTTTGTTGATCATTTTCTTATTTTATAATCTGTGTCATTAAGTTATTTATGTACCTCTTCTTCCTTCCTGATGTGTGCTTGCAAAGCTATAAGTTTTCCTCTTAGTACAACTTTTGCTGTGTCCTAAAAATTCTGATAATTTGTGTCTTCATTGGCATTTATTTCCAGGAATCTTCTTGATTTCCTCTTTCATTTTATCTCTTACCTACTGGTTTAATTTCCAGGTTTTAAAGTTTTTCTTTTGTGTCCCTTTATAATCCACTTCTAATCTCAGTGCCTTGTGATCTGACAAGGTAATGTGTACAATTTCTATCCTCTTAATTTTATGGAGGTATGTTTTATAGGCCAACATGTGGTCTATCCTGGAGAATAATCCGTGTGCTTTGTAGGAGAATGTGTATAAATTTTTCTGGGGATAGAATACCCTATATATATCTACTAGGCCACTTTCTTCCACTTCTCCTTTCAGAGATAGTATATTCTTGTTGGGTTTCAGCCTGGTTGGCCTATCAAGGGGTGACAGGGAGATGTTGAGGTTTCCCACTAACATTGTGTTGCTATTAATGTCTTCTTTCAGATTTGTCAACAATTGTATTAAATATTTTGCTGATCCCTCATTGGGTATGCATATATGTTTAGGAGTAAGATTTCTTCCTGTTGTACATATTCCTTGATTATTATAAAATGTCTATATTTTTTCCTTATAACTTTTCTAAGTCTAAATTTTGTGCCATCTGATACTAATAAGGCCACTCCACCTTCTTTTTCTTTTTTTTTTTTTTCTTTTTCTTTTGACCAAAGTGAATTACAAATCTTTCACAGTAATATTTTAGGTACATAGCAACATTGAGTCAGGGACATTCCCACCACCAATGTTGTCCTTCCTCCACTCCCAGCATGCATCCCATATCCTCCTCCTTTACCTCTTGGGATGCTAGTATAAGTGGTCCACTCTATGTCTAGCTTGTATATTGGGTATCAATTTTGTTGTCGTTGGTTTTGGATTTGAAGTTTAAGTCTGATTATTTTTTTTATTTCCACTTAATGTTCATATGGCTGGTCTTGTACCTTTTATTATTTCCACCTCAACTTGTGAGGCAGAACAAGATGGTTCCATTTATGTGGTTCTGTTTGAGGAAAAGAAGAAAAAATAAAATGGGGCAAAAATCACACAAGCAAAAAATGGGAGGAGTCCTTCTAGAGGCTATAACTATCAATTTAAGAGAAGAAAGGGAAAAAGGAAGAAAAACGTAACAACAATACAAAAATTAAAAAAAAATCAAACAAAAACTCAAAAAGCACCACAGCAATAAAGACAACAACCAAATAATAACCATGATCCTGAAATAAAAACAAAACAAAGCACACACACACACACCCCACAGGGATAAGAAACAAACAACAATAACAAAGCCAAAAAATTAATTTGTGCTTTTTTTTTGCATAGGCAAACTAAATATTAGGGAGATTAGAAAGGGAATTCTCTTGGCCTAAGAGATACAGGGCTTCTCCGCCCTTGAAGTATACTGTCATCTGAATAACTACAGGCTCCATATATTTTCTTTTACTCTCCTCTAGGTCCTTTTGTATTGTCTGGAAACTTTCCACTCTGTCATGGATGATAAAACCAGGCCTCTGTAGCTAGAGATCTTGGTATTTGCACAGGTCATAAAATGGAGCCTAGGATGGAGTCTTTCTTTACGGTTCTAGAAGTTCTGTTCCATCACTGTTGTTTTAATCAGCCTTCTGTAGTTGGTGGTCTTGGTTTTTGCCCCAATCCTAGGATGAAACATAGGATGGAGTCTTTCATTATGTTTCTAGAAGATCTGCTCAGTTGCAGTTGTCTTAGTCAGACCTCTGGAATTAGAGATCTTGGTTGTTGTACAGATCATAAGTCAAGGCCTAGAATAGGGTCTTTATTATTGGTCCCAGGATAAGTTCTGCCCAGTCATAGTTGTCACAGTCAATCTTCTGTAGATAGCGAACTTGGCTTTTGTACAAATCAAAGGATGACTTGTCTTCTGATTTCATCTTATTGTTAGGTGGTGAGGTAAGATAACCTGCTCTTAGATCAAGTTGTTGCCATTTTCTCATTGTCAGGATGCCTGTAAAAACTGGTGCATGTTGGTGTCAGAGCAGTATTAAAAATGTCCTAGACAGAGATTGGTTTCTGGAGCTGTTGCGGAGAACTGTGTTGGTTCTATGTCTGGGATCTAGGATCCACAGTTGGATGGTCACTGTCTAATCATCTGGGTCCACATACATATGTTCAAGGTGGGAGGTGCCCCTGTATTGTAAAAATGTATGAGTTCTTATCTCTAGTACATAAGAGCTTGTTTCTATATGTAAAATTTCCCCATTTTTAGTATGCCTTTGCAAGAAGAAATGGTGCTATATTATATTGCTGGTACATTTGGGGGTGAGAGTGTCAGGCTCCATCATCCTGTGCCCTGGTTTTGACCTGAGCTATTATCCCAGACAAGACTTTTTCTTGTAGGGTTTTGTATCAAGCAGAACCCAAACAGGTGGAATTAAGGAAGAAAAGAAAACAAAAACAAGACAAAAAATATACACATATATACATACATATATATACATACCCACATATATAAAGGAAAAATAAATAAAAATAAGTTTTAAAGGGGCTGGAGAGATAGCATGGAGGTAGGGCATATGCCTTGCATGCAGAAGGATGGTGGTTCAAATCCCAGCACCCCATAAGGTCCCTGAGCCTGCCAGGAGCAATTTCTGAGCATAGAGCCAGGAGTAATTCCTGAGAGCTGCTGGGTGTGACCCCCCAAAAAACCCCCAACAACAACAAAAACACAACAAAATAAGTTTAAAAAATAAGGGAACAAAGTGATGCAGGAGACTACCTTACATTTGGGGATAAATAGGTTATGAGGTAGTAATAAACTTATAAAGGAAATATAGGTTTCCCCATCGTCTTTTGAGCAATTCTTGTGGGGGGTGGGATCCAGGGCACATTTTCATCACACACCCTGGTCTTGTTGAGATTGAGAAATGATTTGCAGCAGAAAGGGCTCGGATGGAGTTCTTGCACTGGCGATTCTTCTGGAGCTGAGTCTGGTATCAAACAACAGTCCACATTTGGGGGAGGGTGAGAAGGAGGGCCACAGAGCATGAGTCAGCAGTGGTATTGGTTGTAGTTTCTTGCCAGGGGATGAGATGTGGGGCTGAATGGGGTGTCTTTTTGCTTGGGAGCTGGGTGATGGTTTATTGGGGCAGGAAGTCAGTCTTGATACCTAATGGGTTAAGAACTGAGGGTAAAGAGCGTTAATAAGGCAGGACATCGAATTGGAAGTGTGGGGTGAAGGGATAGTAGGATTTCTGAAGGGGGTGGGTTAGTATATAGAAGGGGCTATATACACTATAGGCATGAATTGTTTACAGTTTAGGTTTGGCTCTTATAGAGGAGTTCTCTCTCTATGTACTCACGCCCACATAAAGACATACAACAGTGATCTATTCTTAAGATGTTGTTAGAGGTCTGACCCTAATAGGATGGGTCTAAGCTCTTAAGGACTGGTTGAATTAAGATAAATAATTAGCTTAGGTATAGTTTAAGAAAAATAGAAAGGGAGAGAAAAGATAAGAGAGGAAAACAGAAAAACAGGTAAATATAGTAAAATAAGGTAAAAAATTAATAAATCAACTAAAAGAGATTGCATCTGTGAGTCAAGTTGGGAGGTTTTCCCAGTTTCTAGGCATTTCATCAGTGATGGGGTTCGGCCTTCCTAAATAAAGATTTCAGGGTTAGATAATGGCGGGAGCAGTTTAGGATACACATAGGTTTAGCATCTCGAGTACTAAACAATGTGTTAATGAGGCCTACCTATGTAGGTGGCTACCCTACGTAGTATTGTCTGTTGCATCTTATGTATCAAATTTCTTTCCTAAAGAGAAAGTAACAGTGTGGGTTTTTTTTGATATAGATTGAATTGATGATGAGGAGGAAGAAGAGTTAGAAGAAGAAAGGGGAGAAGGAATGAAGTAGGGAGAAGAGAGAAGAAAAGAGAGAAATGAAATGTTAATTTGCCCAAATGTATTCAATGAGTAAGTCTTGTAATATAAGTCTGTGGTTCACAGTTGACTGTTTCAGTGGTCTAAATGGTCATATGCTTCAGGTCCTAATAGAGGTCATAAACCAGAGAAAAAGGGTATATTGGAGTGTTTTATCAAGATATTTTCATAATGCAAAGTGAATATGATATCTAGTATGACTGAGCACTGAGGTGTCAATTAGGGTGTCCACCCATGGTATCCAATATCCCCATGTAGACAAAGAAGCTGAGAGGTTATTTTAAATCTAGTGAGATTAAGGCATTAAAACACATTGTTAGGAAATACTTCCACTGGAGTCTCTGGCTTCCAATCATATTCTTCACCTGTATCAGTGTATAAGCTCCCTAAGAAATTATTATAGGCCTTTGTAGTAAAAGGCTGATTACATACCTGTTTGCTCTAAGCCATTGTTTCCATTGTTGATCATTCCAGCTTTTTTTGTGTTATGTGTGATTAAATGCTTTATTTTTATTTTTTATTTATTAAATATATTTTTTTTATTTAGTAACATGATCATATTTGGGTTATAGTCATAACCAGAATACCCCCCTTCACCAGTGTAACATTACCCCCTCCCCCCTTCCTATCCCCTGCCTGTATTCCAGACAGGCATTCTACTACAGTAATTTGTTTTTAAGTTCAGTAAGTTGTATTTTTTCCTTAAAGGATAAGAGTAAAAAAAATATAGTAAAGGTGTGATAGTGGCAATTGCCAATGTTTGCATAGGTCCACAAAAATGGAGAAAATGGAAAAAAAATCCTTGACCTGATTACAAAACGGCTTCACCCCAGAAGTTTATTGGCATTGACAGACTCTGGGTTCCAGGCATACCAGTCTATCCAACTCCACTCATTCTCAAGGTCCCGGTGAAACTTTTGCACACTTTAGCTATAGTTGGAATCAGACTTTTATATTTAAAGACTCTGGATTCTGTGCATTTCTTTCGTTGATGTCAGGCTGATGTGGAGCATCCTCTAGTTTCAGCATATTATTAAATGCAGAGCGATCTGCCCTGCATGCAGACTGTTGCTGAGTCACTTGTGTGTTGGGAGTACTCTTTGGAGTAAGTCAATGCCAAAGCAGTGGTAGGTCTTCTCTGGTAGAGGCTTGGATCCTGGGAATGTTAAAGACAATTGTGGTTGTTTCTATAGTTCAAGTGTCTGTGGGCGATGCCCATTCTTCTGAGGCCTGAGCCAAATCATTAGGCCAATGTTCAGGGTAAAAGGCCTAATTACATTACCAAATTTGTGTTCCCATCTCTATTAGATAAGAACTTGTTTGCATATGTATTATTTTCCAATTTTAATGTGCCTATGCAAAAGATAAGCAATGCCACAATATATTGTTGGTGCATCTGGGGGCCATCGAATAAAGTCCAACATTTCCCGTAACTTGGTATAAATGTGAAATCTATACAGAGTTACTCTTCTACAAGTATTGCTTATAAAACAGATCTCACAGGGGGGAAATCAAACAATCAAATAACTAATCTAGTGGGCAAAATTGTCACTATATGAGGATATTTGAAAAGAGTTATAGAGGTTAAGGGAATACATCTGAGATGTACAAAAGAGATACATGTGACCCTTTTATGTTTTAAAGAGAAAAAAAATAAAGAAAACAAGGGTATTTGAAGACAACAGGTGATAGCTAAGTTTGAGACATGTTTTGCAGCATTACAGAACCCTATATTGTCCTTGAACTAGGGGTTATGCTGAAGCTGATTCCGGTATCATGCAACAGTCCATAGTTTGATGGGGGCATGAGGGGCCACCAAGCATGGGTCAACAGGCGTGTTGGTTGTAGTTGTTTGTATAGACATGAGCTGGGGACTGAGAGGGTGTCATTCAATGAGAAGCTGGATGGTGGTGTTGGCGCAGAAGGTCAGTCTTGGTGTCTATCCAATCAGGAACTGAGGATAAGGAGGGTTGAATAAGGGAAAGATAATGGTTCAGGGTTTGTGTATGAGGATGTAGGAGAGAAAAAGGGGTGAGGGGAGAGGCAATACATAAAAGACTAGACAATAAAGGTCAATTTGAGTGTTTTATCAGGATCTTGGGCATCCTGATTCTATTCCTAGGAACAGTCTAGGATCAGGAACATTTTTGAATAATTCTTAAAAAGTATATTTGCGCCCACACGGTTTTGAAAAATAGTATTACTAGCAAACAAAACAGGGGGTCCAATATACATAGGGGAGGGGTTTCCCTCCTCTGTCTGCACCCCCAGGGCCCGAGTTGCCAGGGCCGGCCATGAAGACCCGCCTGGCGTGGGGGGTCCCAGTCTCCTGGACCAAGTGTTCAGTCCAGGAGATCTGTGGCCTGCTGTCCGACCAGCGACCCTACCATACCAGAAAAAAAGAGGGATGGCTTTCCTGGCATGTGCACTTTGCTGGGTCCAACTGCAAGCTCCCTCTCCAGTTTGAAAAGTGAAAGGGAGGGGTTTCCCTCCTCCGCCCGCCCCCCAGGGCCCGAGTTTCCAGGGCCGGCCATGAAGACTCGCCTGGCGTGGGGGGGGGGGTCCCAGTCTCCTGGACCAAGTGTTCAGTCCAGGAGATCTGTGGCCCACTGTCTGATCATTCCAGCTTTTTTAGGGGAGTTGTTTGCTTGGATAATTGTCCTCCTGCCTTTGATTTTGAATCTATGTTTGTTCTAACTATTCAGATATGTTTCTTGTAGGCAGCAGAACATTGGATTCAGCTTTTTGATCCATTTTTATGCTCTGTCATTTAATCTGTGCATTTAGTCTATTGACGTTGAGATAGATAATTGTCACGGAATTTAGTGTCATCTTTATGTAGAAGTTTGGTTTATCTGTTGGTCTGTCTTCTCTTAACATAGACCTTTCAGGTTTTCTTTTGAGTCTGTAAAGTTTCTGAGTTGTTTATATACATAAAGCTATTATATTTCCTTAAAATATGATAGTGAGTTTGGCTGGGTGCAGTGATTTAGGTGAAGCACTTATTTCATTGAGTTTTATCACTAAATCCACCACTGACTTGCTGTCAATCTTAAGGATGCTTTTTTTTGGTATATAGTTTCCCTTTTTGATCTTGTTGCTTTCAGTATTCTACCCCTATCTGTGGGATTTGTCATTGTAGCTAGAATGTGTCTTGCATGCTTTTGTTCAGGTCTCTGGTTGATACTCTTTGGGCACGCAGGATTTAGTTGCATGCAGCCTTTAGCTCTGGGAGTTTCTCTGTAATGATGTCCTTGACTGGTGATTCTATCTGGGGATTTTCTTCCTGGGTATTTGGGACTCCATTGATTTTTATGTTGTTTCTATTGAGTTTATCAAACTCTTCTATTTTCATCTGTTCACATTTTTGAGGACTTTTTTTTTTATCTAATTATTTGCTTTAGGGTTTTTTTTCCCCAATCTCTTCTGTTGTATGTAGTTGTTGTGCATCTCACCTTCCAGCTCACTGATTCTATCCTCATCTGCTGTTACTCTGTTGGAGAAGCTTTTCAGTGAGATTTTTATTTTGTCTACAAAATTTACCAGTCTTGTTATTTCAGTTTGGAGTTTTCTTATTTCTTTTTTTTTTCTTATTTTAAATTTTTATTGTGGCCAAAGTGAGTTACAAATCTTTCACAGTAATGTTTAAGGTACATAGTGGTAATGAATAATGTGAATTCCCACCACCAGTGTTGTTCTCCCTCCACCCCCTTCTTTTTAGCATGCATCCCACTTCTCCCTCCTTTAACCCCCAGGATGCTAGCATAATTGGTCCCCAAGTTTGTGTTTTTTGTTCTTTTGTCTTTTTTTTTTTGCTTTTTTTTGTAGTTGCTGGTTTTTGTTTTTGTTTGTCCTTTCTTTGCTATTTTTTTGTATTTCAATTGTTTTTTTCTTTTTTTATGCACTATTCCTGGAGGTACTGGAATACCAGGTCAATGCGTGGAATGGACGGAGCAAGTTCCTATTCCAGTTCCTAGTGCCAAAAATTCATTTAATATATTGTCATCGGATAGATGACGTATTAGATATTAAACTGATAAGAACAGATACTATATATATTTGATCTTAGCCAAAAGGCCAAAAGTGATAGTATTTCTATTGTTATGGCTTTGTTGTTTTTCTTTTTTTGAGCTTTCTTTCTTTCTTTCTTTCTTTCTTTCTTTCTTTCTTTCTTTCTTTCTCTCTCTCTCTCTCTCTCTTTCTCTCTTTCTCTCTTTCTCTCTTTCTCTCTTTCTTTCTTTCTTTCTTTCTTCTTTCTTTCTTTCTTTCTTTCTTTCTTTCTTTCTTTCTTTCTTTCTTTCTTTCTTTCTTTCTTTATTTCTTTCTTTCTTTATTTCTTTATTAATTTCTTACTTTCTTTCTTTCTTTCTTTCTTTCTTTCTTTCTTTCTTTCTTTCTTTCTTTCTTTCTTTCTTTCTTTCTTTCTTTCTTTCTTTCTTTCTTTCTTTCTTTCTTTCTTTCTTCTTTCTTTCTTTCGTTTTTCGGGCCACACCCGTTTGATGCTCAGGGGTTACTCCTGGCTAAGCGTTCAGAAATTGCCCCTGGTTTGGGGGGACCATATGGGACGCTGGGGGATCAAACCGCGGTCCTTCCTTGGCTAACACTTGCAAGGCAGACACCTTACCTCTAGCGCCACCTTGCTGGCCCCGGGGTTTGGAGTTTTCTTATTTCTATGTTTATATCCTCTTGATTCTTATTTTGGTTTGTTAAGCTCATTTCATGCTTTCTTTGATTTCTATGAGTATCCTCCATATTTCTTCTTTAAACTCCTTATCTGAGAGGCTAAATAGGTGTTTGGCACTTTTCAGGTCATCAGAGCTGCCAACTTCATTCTCTGTGCATGCGCTGGCCTGCATTGTTTCCCCATTGTCACACTTGTAGTGTGGTGTTTTCTATGTGTTGTTCTGGGGTTCATTGGCTAGAAGATGTGCATGGCCCCAAAGCCACAGAGACAGCCTACCTCTGATGATATGTTCTCAGAAGAAGTTCTCTGTTGTCATTATGGCTGTGGAGGTTCATGGTTGCCTCTCAGAGCATACCAGGGAGCAAAGCAAATGCCATTTAAAATATCTCCCAGGTCGACCCAATGATTCTTATGTTATTTCTGTTGAATTTATACCTAAGTTCTATTCTTGGATCTGCACACCCTATAATCTCTTTGTTGATGGGGCTGCTCTTGCCAAGGTGTTAAATTCTTGATATAACTAGGAGTAAAAGTGTCTCTATGTATTTCACTTTTCATAGTTAAGATAACCATAAACCACTTCATCAGACCAATTATCTAGAGAGAAAAGACATAAAAACGTTCATAGGAAAAAAAAGTTCCTTAAAAGAAAAATGCCCCAGTTCCTCTATCAAGCTCCAAGTGAAAATAATGGCAGTCATTATTTTCTACTTTCACTATTTACTACTTCCTAGGTAGTCCAGTCCTGTCTGATACCTCTATGACCTTCTTAGAAAAAGGAGGTGCAGGGGACACAGATTCACATTTCTGAATGAACTGCAACAGCTAATACTACCACCTATACTCTCTGACAGAAACCACCTAGCACCAAGACTGTAATCGCATAATATTGAGATTAAATGACTTTATTCTCAGAAAAATCTTTGTGACAAAGGAGAAGTTATTTTACTGGTTCCAGAAAAATGGGAATTTTAGGTAAGCCCTAAATGTTGCTTCTCAGGGCTTTTGGGAAGGTAGTAAATAGACTGGCCTAAAGCATAGCACTAGGTGCACAGTAAATAAAATATCTACAGAGATTGCTGCTAAAGTCTGGATCACCTGGGAGCTAGGGAAGGCTGTGTCTCAGCAGCATGTTGCTTAGTCTGCAAAGACAGATCGTTCTAAGAGTTTAGGGAAACATGAATTCCTCTCTTTTTGCTTTTCTTGAAGGGGAAAATGAGTCTTTTATGCCAGAATATCAATAGCACATTTGGCAATACCAAAACTAAGGAAGAATCT
Source organism: Suncus etruscus (assembly GCF_024139225.1). Lineage (NCBI taxonomy): Eukaryota > Metazoa > Chordata > Mammalia > Eulipotyphla > Soricidae > Suncus > Suncus etruscus. The sequence goes on along the minus strand of NC_064850.1, from coordinate 154,074,720 downwards.
AGGGGATCTTGGAAAAGGAGAGACAGTTTCAGATTTTTTTGATTTCCTCACTTAAGACTTGTGAATTAGGTAAGAGTTTGCTTTATCTCTAGTAACAGGTGGTCTTAGCTTCCACTGTGAAGGAAGAGACAAGAACTACCTTCAGGGACAACCTTCCTAAAGCCAAATGGTAATCATTGACCTCCCAGTGGTATCATGCTTGAGGCCACAAGTTCTAAAAAGGAGGGGCTGAAAATACAGAAAAAAGGTAAGTTTGTTTTTAGTAAAATGACCCCTAAGTAAGTGGTATTAGAAGTCTTTCACCCATCTGACTGGAGGAATTTAGCCTTCATTCTCCTATGAATATTTAGCTTGAGGAATTGCTCTTTGGAACAATTATTATTATTATTATTAATTATTATTATTGTTACTATAATTATTAATTTTTTTTATCACATTCAGCGTTCAGAAGTGACTTTTGACTCTGTACTCAGAACACTCCTTGTGGGCTCAGAAGATTATATAGAATCAGGGGTCCTCAAACTTTTTCAACAGGGGGCCAGTTCACTGTCCCTCAGATCATTGGAGGGTCTGACTATAGTAAAAACAAAACTTATGGACGAATTCTTATGCACACTGCATCTATCTTATTTTGCAATGAAGAAACAAAACAGATACAAATACAATATGTGGCCCGCGGGCCATAGTTTGAGGACCACTGATAGATCATATAGGATACCTGGTATTAAACTCCAGTCGACTTCATGGTAAGCAAGCACCCTATCCATTGTACTATACTTCCAAACACTGATTTTTCTGGAGATTTCTGGAGGCACCTGGAAGAAGTCTAAATTTCTTTTAATTGAGTTTAATTGAACAATAGATGTGGTGAGATTATAATTTTGGATCTCTTATAGTCCCTCCCTATTTGGCTATAGATTCTGCTGTCTAGTTTGTGTTTTTTTTTTTTTTTTAAACAAATCTGTGCTTAAAGATATCTTGAATAAAGTCCTCCTGTTACTGGCAGTGCTGCTGATTAAAATGAGGGAAGTTTTCCTCCAAGAAAAGGGTTCCTTAAAGGTCCCTTCTGGGCTGATTAGAAAGAAAGAACAGAGAGTGAAAGTAAACAGCTCAGTCTTAAGGGTAGAAGATTCCTGGAAACCTAAAAAAATGAGGAGTGATTTTAGTGTTTACACATTCTCTTGGCTTTGACAAATGGTGCTGCTATCAGGGATAATTTGGGGACTGGCGTTTTAGGGCCCAACCTGACAATGCTAGTGTCTGTACCCTTCTGATCTTGCACAAATTGTGTTTGTGAATGTTCCACTTCCTTTTGCTTTAGAATTTCACAAATTCCTTATTGTTAAACAGTATTATTATTAAACATTAACATCTAATTTGTTTTGTGGTTTTGGGTCACACCCAGCAGTGCTCAGGGGTTCCTCCTGGCTCTACGCTCAGAAATTGCTCCTGGCATGCACAGGGGGACCATATGGGATGCCGGGATTTGAACTGATGACCTTCTGCATAAAAGGCAAACACCTTACCTCCATGCTATCTCTCGGCCCCTCACATCTAATTTTAATAACATAATAATTTGTATTTAATTTAATAAATATAACAATAAATAATAAACATATAATATTAATATATTTATAATATATTAATAACATAATATATTATAAAATAATGTATAATATATAATAATATAATCATAATAAATAAATTTATCTTAATGTCCATTTCTTCCTTATTACTATTGGTGTATCAAAAGGCCATTGATTTTTGTGTGTTAATTTTGTAGCCTGCCACCTTGCTATATGAGTCTATTGTTTCTAGAAGCTTTTTGGTAGAATCTTCAAGGTTTTCTGAGTAGAGTATCATGTCATCTGCAAACAGTGAGAGCTTGACTTCTTCCTTTCCTATCTGGATTCCCTTGACATCTTTTTCTTGCCTAATCGCTATAGCAAGTACTTCCAGTGCTATGTTGAATAGGAGTGGTGAGAGAGGACAGCCTTATCTTGTGCCAGAATTTAGAGGGAAGGCTTTTAGTTTTTTTCCATTGAGGACAATATTTGCCACTGGCTTGTGGTAGATGGCCTTAACTATATTGAGAAAGGTTCCTTCCATTCCCATCTTGCTGAGAGTTTTGATCAAGAATGGGTGTTGGACCTTATCAAATGCTTTCTCTGCATCTATTGATATGATCATGTGGTTTTTATTTTTCTTGTTGTTGATGTTGTGTATTATTTTGATAGATTTACGGATGTTAAACCAGCCTTGCATTCCTGGGATGAAACCTACTTGATGATCTTCTTAATGAGGCATTGAATCCTATTTGCCAGGATTTTGTTGAGGATCTTTGCATCTGCATTCATCAGCAATATTGGTCTGTAATTTTCTTTTTTCGTAGCATCTCTGTCTGGTTTAGGTATCAGGGTGATGTTGGCTTCATAAAAGCTATTTGGAAGTGTTCCTGTTTGTTCAAATTCATGAAAGAGTCTTGCCAGGATTGGTAGTAGTTCCTCTTGGAAAGTTTGATAGAATTCATTAGTGAATCCATCTGGGCCTGGGCTTTTGTTTTTGGGCAGACATTTGATTACCGTTTTAATTTCATCAATGGTGATAGGTTGTTTAGATATGCTACATCCTCTTCCTTCAACTATGGAAGATTATAAGAGTCCAAGAATTTATCCATTTCTTCCAGGTTTTCATTTTTAGTGGCGTAGAATTTCTCAAAGTAGTTTCTGATTACCCTTTGAATCTCTGTCATATCAGTAGTGATCTCACCTTTTTCATTCCTAATACGAGTTATCAAGTTTCTCTCTCTCTCTCTTTCTTTCTTAGGTTTGCCAGTGGTCTATCAATCTTGTTTATTTTTTCAAAGAACCAACTTCTGCTTTCGTTGATCGTTCGGATTGTTTTTTGGGTTTCCACTTCGTTGATTTCTGCTCTCAGCTTTGTTATTCCTTCTGTCTCCCTATTTTTGGGTCCTTTCGTTGAGCACTTTCTGTTCTATTAGCTGTGTCATTAAGCTAATCAGGTAAGCTTCTTCTTCCTTCCTGATGTGTGCTTGCAAAGCTATAAATTTTCCTCTCAGTACTGCTTTTGCTGTGTCCCATAAGTTCTGATAGTTTGTGTCTTTATTGTCATTTGTTTCCAGGAACCTTTTGATTTCCTCCTTGATTTCATCTCGGACCCACTGGTTATTGAGTATGAGGCTGTTTAACTTCCAGGTGTTAAAGTGTTTTTTCTGAGTCCCTTTGGAATTCACAAATAATTTCAGAGCCTCGTGGTCAGCGAAGGTAGTCTGCAAAATTTCTATCTTCTTGATATTATGGAGGTATGTTTTATGTGTTAGCATGTAGTCTATTCTGGAGAATTCCATGTACATTGGAGAAGAATGTGTATCCAGGTTTCTGGGGATGGAGTGTCCTATATATATATCCACTAGGCCTTTTTTTTCTATTTCTCTCCTCAGGTCTAGTATATTCCTGTTGGGTTTCAGTCTGGTTGACTTGTCCAGTGTTGACAAAGCCGTGTTGAGGTCCCCCACAATTATTGTGTTGTTATTGATATTTTTCAGATTTGTCAACAGTTGTATTAAATATTTTGCTGGCCCCTCATTCGGTGCATATATGTTTAGGAGAGTTATTTCTTCAAGCTCGACATACCCCTTCATTAATATAAAATGTCCATCTTTGTCCCTTACAACCTTCCTGAGTATAAAGTTTGCATTGTCTGATATTAGTATGGCCACTCCAGCTTTTTTATGGGTGTTGTTTGCTTGGATCATTTTCCTCCAGTCTTTTATTTTGAGTCTATGTTTGTTCTGACTATTCAGGTGCGTTTCTTGTAGGCAGCAGAAGGTTGGATTGAGTTTTTTGATCCATTTAGCCACTCTGTGTCTCTTAACTGGTACATTTAGTCCATTGACATTGAGAGAAAGAATTGTCCTGGGATTTAATGCTATCTTTATATTGAAATTTGGTGTGTCTTTTGGTTAGTCTTGTCTTAAATTAGGTCTTTCAGTTTTTCTCTTAAGACTGGTTTAGAGTCTGTAAAGTTTCTGAGCTGTTTTTTGTCTGTGAAACCATGTGTTCTTCTGTCAAACCAGAAAGTGAGTTTTGCTGGGTACAGCATTCTAGGTGAAGCATTCATTTCATTCAGTCTTGTCACAATATCCCACCACTGCTTTCTGGCATTGAGTGTTTCTGGTGACAGGTCTGCTGTAAATTTCAAGGATGCTTGCTTGAATGTAATTTCCCCTTTTGATCTTGCTGTTTTCAGAATTCTGTCTCTATGTGGGATTTTTTCATTGTGACTAGGATGTGTTTTGGGGTGGTTTTTCTGGGGTCTCTTTTGGTTGGTACTCTTCGAGCATGCAGGATTTGATCACATATATTCTTTAGCTCTGGAAGTTTCTCTTTAATAATGGTCTTGACCTTTGATTCTTCCTGGAAATTTTCTTCCTGTGTCTCTGGGACTCCAATGATTCTTAAGTTGTTTCTGTTGATCTTATCATAGACTTCTATTTTCATCTGTTCCCATTCTTTGACTAATTTTTCCATTGTCTGCTCATTTGCTTTAAGTTTTTTTTCCCAATCTCTCCTGCTGTATGGAATTGTTATGTATCTCATCTTCCACAGCACCAAGTCTATTCTCAGCTTCTGATAGCCCCTCCCAGAGCTTATCCATTTTCTCATTCAGTTCGTTTACTGACTGTTTCAGGCCTGTTAGTTGACATGTTATTTCAGTTCGGAGTTTTGTGATTTCCGTCTTCATATTTTCTTGGTTCTTATTAGTGTTCTGTTCAACTCGATCCATGGTTTCTTTGAGTTCATTGAGTATCTTCCATACTGCTAGTCTAAAGTCCTTATCTGAGAGGTTGATTAGTTGGTTGGTCATTATCTGGTCATCAGAATTGTCATCTTTATTCTCTATGTCTAATGCTGGCCTGTGTTGTTTCTCCATTGTCACACTTGTATTGTGGGTTTTTCTATGTGTTGTGGTAGTATTCATTGGCTATATGATGCAGGCAGCACACTCCTCTGGCTCCGCCCTTTTTGGATGGGCCGACTTGCCTCCAAGGGAGGGGAGTCCTCCGTGGATGAAGCCTCACACAGGATCAAATCTTAGGCCCGAGCATGCAGCAGAGAAAACAGTCCAGAGAGAAATGCTTGCTTCTGTGATCCAGCACAGTTCTTAGTGTGATTTTTTTCTTCTTGTTGCGATGGCGTTCTTTTCTTAAAAAAAGCCAATGGCCGCATAGCAAAGCAGAGCCAAAGTGCTCTGCTGCAGCCTCTTTTTTCGGCCCACTCCCAAGAGGTTCATGCAACAGGATAGTAGACAGACACACACAGGCAGCACTCACTTACAGTCGGGCCCCACTGGTCAGGCGTAGTTTTCACTCGCTCGCTGGGCAGCTTCAGAATGCAGTATTTTTTTTTTTTTGGTTTTTTTTTTTGGGCCACACCCGGCGGTGCTCAGGGGTTACTCCTGGCTGTCTGCTCAGAAATAGCTCCTGGCAGGCACAGGGGACCATATGGGACACCGGGATTCGAACCAACCACCTTTGGTTCTGGATCGTCTGCTTGCAAGGCAAACATCGCTGTGCTATCTCTCCAGGTCCAGAATGCAGTATTTTTGGGGTTCGCTTTTCAGGACTCTGAGGAGAGCTTCAAGAATTCAGGAAAGACAGAGAAGCACAGGACAGGGCTCATGTCCTCAGTTTCCTCAGAAAAAGCACAGCAGGGCGGAGACTCTGCAGGTAGAGCAATCAGCACTCTGCCTGGCAACCCCCACAGCCAGCCATTTCTTACTCCATAAATAAATTTATATTTAATTTAATAATATTTAATAAATATTAAACAGTATTATTATGCTAAACCTTATTATTCACTATTGCATTGCAAGTTCTAGATAGGGCCAATTAACTTTGGAAACTGCATTACATGCTGCTTCTCTCTTTCTGCTGGTCTATGTCTTCATTTTCAGTGACTTCTTTTGGTTTTTATCCAAAGAACCATCATTAAAGTAGAGATTTCCAGGCACATGAATGGTGTTTGAATTCAAATGGAAGCCCCCTTTTTCAAATGTTAAGTCACAAGAACTTACATCCTGGTTAGTCATGATAAACAATCATACAAATGGAAAAAAGAAAAAACAGTCCTTCATGGCAGGTTTTCTTGGACCTTGGGACTGAGGGGAATGTGGTTCAGCCTTGGGAGGTACTTCTAAGCTGGAAAGTCTGCCACTTACTTTAGAATTTTTTTTTTTTTTTTTTTTGGTTTTTGGGTCACACCCGGTGGTGCTCAGGGGTTATTCCTGGCTGTCTGCTCAGAAATAGCTCCTGGCAGGCATGGGGGACCATATGGGACACCGGGATTCGAACCAACCACCTTTGGTCCTGGATTGGCTGCTTGCAAGGCAAACACCGCTGTGCTATCTCTCCGGGCCCTAGAAATTTTTTTAAAGGTAATTTTTGCAAGGGAATTAAAGAAACATTAGTTTAGCAAGTTGACATTAGCAAAAATCTGAATCAATTTATAATTTCCTTTAACAGAGTTCTTGAAACTTGAATAATTAAATGTATTTAATGATTAGATAATCTTGGATTTCTGCAGTTTTCTTTCAGAATACTTCTGACTCAAAGAATGTTTTGGGGGAGAAGTGGGGGCATTGGTGGTGGGAATGTTGCACTGGTGAAAGGGGGTATTTTGTTTATGACCGAAACCCAACTACAAACATGCTTATAATCATGGTGCTTAAATAAAGATTTATATATAAATGTAAACAAAAAGGAATGTTGTTGCCAATTTTTTATTAAAGCATGTAGAGAAAAAAATTGAATTTTTCATTGCTTTAAATGAAATTTTTATTGTCATTATACAGGGACAAGAGTTAGTTTTCTAATTCCAGAAAAATTGGAAAAGAACTTAGTTCTTGTTCTTTTGTCTTTCCTCTTCTTTCTTCTCTATCTCTTATATCCCTTAATTTCTTTCTCATATATGAATTATTTAAAAATGATGTCAGTAAAGCAAATATCAGTGTTTTTTACTGTTACATTATGAAATTAATTTAATTGTTTTGTAATAAGTTAACAAAGAATAATATTTTCTATGTCAAGCAAATAATTATCTTATTATTATTAAAAGTTATAAAACAATAAAACATTGCTTATAGACCAGAACTTCACAGGGAACTTCTTGTAATAATTTATAATGCTTGATTTTTATAATGATGAATAGTAATTAAGTATAATGGTGATAAGTAAAAACCACTCCAACCTGGGTAATATTTATTCTTTATTTCTTTGGATTTTAAATATTCTGATTTTTTAATCTTTATTTGAATTTTAAATATAAGTACCTGTGTTTTTAGTATACCTATCTGATTTTTCAATATCCTGCAGTTTCTTCCTTATTTTTCTAATAAAATGTCAAAGTCTTGCTCAATGATTAATTTTTGGATATTTCTAGTTTTAAAACCTAGAGATCTTTGATTTTAACATTGAGTTTAATTAAAGTCAAACTTAAGAATTAAAACTTAATATGTATGTGTCTTCCATAGAGTTTTTAATATTATTACATATGCAGTCTTTTGATTTAAATGAAATCTCTTGATTTTATCATTTCCTGTTATAATGAAAGCTTAAAGGGAATTCCTTCAAATTAGAATTAGAGAAATAGTGGTCCATATAATTTTTTATTTTTATAACTTTATATGTAGCATTTAAATCTTTGATCCATTTAGAATTAATTGTGGTATAATATAAGTTAGGAATACAAGCATATTTATTTTGGAAATAGCCAATCTATTGTTTTAATAACATTTATTAAATTTATCTTTCTCTATTGCTTTGAAATGCCACCCTTAATAATGCACTGTTTTTTTCTAATCTTTTTGATTCAGTTTCATCTGTCATCAATTTTTGCCTGTATCTCATTTTAAAAACAACCAGTGCTGTAAGTAAATTATAATAATTGGCAAGACATGCTCTCTCTCATTATTCTACCTTTTAAGGAATATCTTGGCTCTCCTTGTATTTATTATCCTTTCAGACTGATTTTTAAAAAACACTACTTATTCTAGCAGGCATCTTATTTATTTATTTATTTTTGGTATTGATTTTTCAGGGAAATAAATTACAAAAGTAACATATGCTTGCTATAACAAAGTCAAACGATACAGACATGTGGAGAATGAGCTTTGACAACCTCCTCCCCCACTTTAACAACACATCCCAAAGGAACCTCCTGTGAGCTGTTTGTTGAGCATCCAGCCTTTTGGACTTCTTCCCACTTTTACATATAAACACATTTTATGTAGAAGTGCCCCCCAAATACCAAGTGGTATTTTGAGTAGGATTTCTCAATAAATATTTGGAGAGATAGAATTCCCCCTACCCCACATTTGTGGATTTTATAGCACATAATGCATTTCAGGATCTTTTGTTTTTAAATATAGACACTGGCATAATACTTGTCATTTAGAGCATCAATAACACATGAGAGTTTATTGTAATAGAACACGTTGGAAATGATATTATGGTGTTTATATCTGGCAATCCATGAATCCTGCAAGATACTCTGAAATAATGGTTCCTGGACACATGAATTTGGGAAACACTATGCTGTTTATCTTTTTTTTAGCTACTTGTTAAAAAGAACATACTAGAAATTATATTAAGTACTATAATAAGGACTTAACTTTGACCAATATTTTCCAAAGTTAAGTGATGGGGAGAATTGTTTTCTGATTGACAAAGTATTCCTAGTACACTATTTGGTAAGGACTGTGTTACTTAGATTGACCCAGTTCTTGGCAGCCTGTGTACTTGTAGAGAACCTAGATAAATGGATAGTTGGTGGCGTCTCTTACTGAGATAAAGAATGAAAATGGAAGATCAATTTTGGACATACTGAGTTTTCGAGCCTCTGGGAGTTTAGAGTAGAGATATTTAGTAGGCTGGCAATCTACAGGTCTGAGACTCAGGTGAGAGGTCAGAGCTAGAGAATGGTGGATTCGAAAGTTTGATTTGAACAAAAGTGTGTTGTCTAAAAAGGCTCATTTAAAAATGCACATATATTACTTACAAAAAAGTAAGCATTAAATTATTAATACATATTATATTATCATATTAGCTTACTATCATTTTAAAGCAGAGATCAGGCCCCTGAAGGGATGGAAATCAGAACTGGTGAATTCTGAGTGGAGGATCAGCAAAGATATAGTCTGAAGTGGTAATTTCCAACCTTTCAGAATCTGAGGACATCTTTCTAATGCTAAACATTTTCCAATCTCCTATGCCCAATGCATTCTTTTTTTTTTTTTTTTTAGTTTTTGGGCCACACCCATTTGACGCTCAGGAGTTACTCCTGGCTACGTGCTCAGAAATCACCCCTGGCTTGGGGGACCATATGGGACACCGGGGGATCGAACCGCGGTCCATCCGCTTGCAAGGCAGACACCTAACCTGTAGCGCCACCTTCCCGGTCCCCTGCCCAATGCATTCTACTTTTAATATTCTTTGATCAAGAAAATATGTCCTGACCAAAAATTGCATGAATTAATTTTAATCAGTACAAATTTAGTAAGACATATATTCATTTGATGGTGAACCTCTGCACAAGGATTTCTTTTTTATAAAATTACTTTATTTAAAGAGCATGTATCACATAGTTGGCATAGTTGATCATTATACATTTATTTTCAGATAAGTGGTAGAGAAATTATTAAAGAAAAAAAAAAGAAGAGGAAAAAAATTATTAATTCATTGTGAAGTTCTTGATGCTACTTGACCATTCTCTTACTTCATTTGTTTCTGAACATTAGGTGGCTTCCGAAGCACTTTGGTGTCTCAACTGGTGTGTTCCCACAGGGATGAAATTATTAAACAGCAACTCCAAGCACTATTGCTAATACTGCAGCTTTTCTGGGGCCTAATTTTAGCTGCCAGGTTATCTAGAATTGTGAGGAGGCGGAGGTATAGAGGAGGGTACACGCTTCACTCCAAAAAAGGTTCTGGTGCTTTCAGTTTAAATACCTGGAGTTTTGGTCAGATTGATGTGTCTTTAGAGGAGTGGTGAAGCAGGGCTATTGGTAAAGTGGTAATTGTGGGTGATGGGTGCAGCACGTGTGCCTTTGGCAATGAGGGACCTTGGCCACTCTCTCCTCCCAAGATTGCTAGGTTTCAGCTGCGTGGCCATTGTACCCATACTTTTTCACACTTGTTTGCATAGTTTTTGAGAACAGAATGAGTCTATGGAGCTGGCCTAGTACAAACATGGTGACATGCAAACATGCATTTTTGGGCATGGTTACAGCTCATGCACAAAGATATCTTGAGCTCCTTATATAACACTGTATTTCCAGCTAGATGGATTGAAGGACCCTAAGTTTTGGCTTTAAAATAGCTCTGTGTCTGGAGTGGTCATACTAATATCAGATGATGCAAACTTTATACTTAGGAAAGTTGTAAGGGACAAAGATGGACATTTTGTATTAATCAAGGGATACGTACAGCAGGAAGAAATCACTCTCCTAAACATATATGCACCGAATGAGGGGCCAGCAAAATATTCAATAAAATTGTTGACAAATCTGAAAAATAATATCAATAACAACACAATAATTGTGGGAGACCTCAACACAGCACTGTCAACACTTGACAGGTCAACCAGACTGAAATCCAACAAGAATATACTAGACCTGAAAAGAGAAATGGAAGAAAAAGGCCTAGTAGATATTCACAGGACACTCCACCCCCAGAAGCCTGGATACACATTCTTCTCTAATGTACATGGGACATTCTCCAGGATAGACTACATGCTAGCACACAAAACATACCTCCATAATATCAAGAGGATAGAAATTTTGTAGGCTACCTTCGCTGACCACAAGGCCCTGAAATTATATGTGAAATACAAAGAGACACAAAAGAAAAACTTTAATACCTGGAAGTTAAACAGCCTAATACTGAATAACCAGTGGGTCCGAGATGAAATCAAAAAGGAAATCAAAACCTTCCTAGAAACAAATGACAAAGAAGACACAAACTATCAGAACCTGTGGGACACAGCAAAAGCAGTACTGAAAGGAAAATTTATAGCTTTGCAAGCATACATAAGGAAAGAAGAAGGGGCATACCTGAATAGCTTAATGACGCAGCTCATAGAATTAGAAAGTACTCAAGAAAAGGACCCAAAAATAGGGAGACAGAAGGAAATAACAAAGCTGAGAGCAGAAATCAATGACGTGGAAACCCAAATAACAATCCAAAAAATCAACGAAAGCAGAAGTTGGTTCTTTCAAAAAATAAACAAGATTGATAGACCACTTTCAAAACTAACAAAGAAAGAGAAAGAGAGAAACTTGATAACTCGTATTAGGAATGAAAAAGGAGAGATCACTACTGATATGATAGAGATCCAAAGGGTAATCAGAAACTACTTTGAGAAACTCTATGCCACTAAAAATGAAAACCTGGAAGAAATGGATAAATTTTTGGACTCTTATAATCTTCCATGGTTGAATGAAGAGGATGTAGCATATCTAAACACACCCATTACTATTGAGAAAATTAAGACAGTAATCAAATGTCTGCCCAAAAACAAAAGTTTAGGCCCAGATGGATTTACTAATGAATTCTTTCAAACCTTTCAAGAGAAACTTCTACCAATTCTGGCAAGACTCTTTCATAAAATTGAACAAACAGGAACACTTCCAAATAGCTTTTCTGAAGCCAATATCACCTTAATACCTAAACCAGACAGAGATGCTACCAAAAAAGAAAATTACAGACCAATATTGCTGATGAATACAGAGCAAAGATCCTCAATAAAATTCTGGCAAATAGGATTCAATGCCTCATTAAGAAGATTATCCACTACAATCAAGTAGGTTTCATCCCAGGAATGCAAGGCTGGTTTAACATCCATAAATCTATCAACATAATACACAACATCAACAACAAGAAAAATAGAAATCACATGATCATATCAATAGATGCAGAGAAAGCATTTGATAAGGTCCAAGACCCATTCTTAATCAAAACTCTCAGAAAGATGGGAATGGAAGGAACCTTTCTCAATATAGTTAAGGCCATCTACCACAAGCCAGAGGCAAATATTGTCCTCAATGGAGAAAAACTGAAAGCCTTTTCTCTAAATTCTGGCACAAGACAAGGCTGTCCTCTCTCACCACTCCTATTCAACATAGCACTGGAAGTACTTGCTATAGCGATTAGGCAAGAAAAAGATATCAAGGGAATCCAGATAGGAAAGGAAGAAGTCAAGCTCTCACTGTTTGCAGATGACATGATACTCTACCTAGAAAACCCTAAAGTTTCTATGAGAAAGCTTCTAGATACAATAGACTCATATAGCAAGGTGGCAGGCTATAAAATCAACACACAAAAATCAATGGCCTTTTGATACACCAATAGTATTAAGGAAGAAATGGACATTAAGAAAACAACCCGTTCACAATAGTGCCACACACACTCAAATATCTTGGAATGAGCTTGACTAAAAATGTGATGGACCTATACAAAGAAAACTATAAAACTCTGTTCCAAGAAATAAGAGAGGACACACGGAAATGGAAGCACATACCCTGCTCATGGTTTGGCAGGTTTAACATAATTAAAATGGCAATACTCCCCAAAGAATTTTACAGATTTAATGCGACCCCTCTAAAGATACCCATGACATTCTTCAAAGAAGTGGATCAGGCACTTTTGAAATTCATTTGGAACAATAAACACCCTCGAATAGCTAAAGCAATCATTGGGAAAAAGAATATGGGAGGGATTACTTTTCCCAACTTTAAACTTTACTACAAAGCAATAGTTATCAAAACAGCATGGTATTGGAATAAAGACAGGCCCTCAGATCAGTGGAATAGGCTTGAATACTCAGAGAATGTTCCCCAGACATACAATCACCTAATTTTTAATAAAGGAGCAAGAAATCCTAAATGGAGCAAAGAAAGCCTCTTCAACAACAAGTGGTGTTGGTACAACTGGCTAGCCACTTGCAAAAAATTGAACTTAGACCCCCAGCTAACATCATGTACAAAGGTTAAATCCAAATGGATGAAAGACCTCGATACCAGACTCGAAACTATAAGATATATAGAACAACATGTAGGCAAAACACTCCAGAACATTGAGAGTAAAGGCATCTTCAAGGAGGAAACTGCCTCTGCATCAAGTGAAAGCAGAGATTAACAGATGGGAATATATTAAACTGAGAAGCTTCTGCACTTCAAAAGAAATAGCGGCCAGAATACAAGAGCCCCCCCACTGAGTGGGAAAAACTATTCACCCAATACCCATCAGACAAGGGGTTAATCTCCAAAATATACAAGGCACTGACAGAAATTTACAAGAAAAAAAAAACATCTAATCCCATCAAAAAATGGGGAGAAGAAATGGACAGACACTTTGACAAAGAAGAAATACAAATGGCCAAAAGACACATGAAATAATGCTCCACATCACTAATCATCAGGGAGATGCAAATCGAAACAACTATGAGGTACCACCTCACACCCCAGAGATTGGCATACATCACAAAGAATGAGAACAAGCAGTGTTGGTGGGGATGTGGAGAGAAAGGAACTCTTATCCACTGCTGATGGAAATGCTGTCTAGTTCAATCTTTATGGAAAGCAATATGGAGATTTCTCCAAAAACTGGAAATCGAGCTCCCATATGACCCAGCTATACCACTCCTAGGAATATACCCATGGAGCACAAAAATACAATATAAAAATCCCTTCCTTACACCTATATTCATTGCAGCACTATTTACCATAGCAAGACTCTGGAAATAGCCAAGATACCCTTCAACAGATGAAGGGCTAAAGAAACTGTGGTACATATACACAATGGAATATTATGCAGCTGTCAGGAGAGATGAAGTCATGACATTTTCCTATACATGGATGTACACGGAATCTATTATGCTGAGTAAAATAAGTCAGAGAGAGAGAGAAAGATGCAGAATGGTCTCACTCATCTATGGGTTTTAAGAAAAATGAAAGACATTCTTGAAATAATAAGTTTCAGACACAAAAGAGAAAAGAACTGGAAGTTCCAGCTCACCTCATGAAGCTCACCACAAACAGGGATGAGTTTAGAGAAATAACTACGTTTTGAACTATTCTAATAATGAGAATGTACGAGGGAAATAGAAAGCCTGTCTAGAATACAGGCGGGGGTTGGGTGGGGAGGAGGGAGATTTGGGACATTGGTGGTGGGAATGTTGCACTGGTGATGGGTGGTGTTCTTTACATGACTGAAACCCAAACACAATCATGTATGTTATAATGTTCTTTAAATAAAAAAGAAGCTGTAAAAAATGAGAGAGAATAAAAAATATGTGGACAAAAAAAATAGTTCTGTGTTTTACCTTTTTTCTGTTTTTTTTTTTTTTTTTTTTTTTTGTCACACCTGGTGGTGCTCAGGGGTTACTCCTGGCTTTGTGCTCAGAAATTTCTCCTGGGAGGTGGAAGTACTGTACGGAATGCTAGGGATCAAGCCCAGGTTTATCCCGACAAGGCAAATACCCTACCACTGTGCTATCACTTCAGCCCCTTCCCCTTATTCTGGTTCATATCAAATTCAAAAGAAGAGCACAGGGAGAAGAAAATAATACTTAGGTTAGTAGTCTTAAATCTTGTAGGCATGGGTCCAATTTAAACTTGACTAAGGTGGCTTTCTCTAGCCTTCACTAGAAAACCTTTTGTCTCCTTTCCTGTAACTAGCCACACAGAATAATGGCAAAAGCTTTTTACTTCTTCCCAGAATCCTTGTGCAGAAGTTAGAAAGATAAATAGTTGAAAAAACAAGAGGGAAGGTTAAAAGGGCTTTAAAATGTGAGGTATTTTCATGACTGCATTTTAATATGGCTCACCACTAGATATCCTGAAGGTAGCAATTCCCTGGGAAGGAGCTTAATCATCTGGGCTCACCATAGGGTGGACTCTATTTAACCTGTGTGTTCAAGTTGATTAGGTTATTGTGTATAGATTGCAGGAATTTCAAGTTCTATTCCATCTTTTTTCTTTTTTTTTTTTTTTTTTTTTTTTTTTTTTAAATTTTTATTTTTAATTATGAGAACAAGGGTGCAAAGTAAGAGGACAAGGTAAAGTTACAGTGGAAGGACAATCACCCATAACATAATTCTCAGAAGTCCCCTTGCTGATATATTAACTTTGAAATTTCAGCCAAAGAACATTAAGATAAATAACACAGAATCCATGTACAATTACTTTGTCCCTCAAGTCCCCAGATTGTAATACATTATAATATTTCTTAACAGTACACAAGGCAATCTAAAGCCATAAAACTTACGTAACTCCTTAAACATTACAGGCATAGTATTTTCTTACATTTCCATATACATGCATATTAGCTTAAGTTAACCTCAAATTTTAAGTGAGTTCTTTTTAAGGATTAGAGTTAAAGGAGCACAGTAAGAATGGTGTTAGAGTGGCAATTGTTGTTTGCATAGGCTCACCAAAATATGAGGAACATGGAAAGAAATAACCTTGGCCTAAGTACAAAGAGACCAGACCCCTGAAGTTTCCTGGCACAAGACCAAGTCTAGGCTCCAAGCAAGCTAGATCGTCCAATCCAATACATTGTCTGTAGTGCCAACACACTTTTATTTTTCACACAGTCTCTGTTGTTGGTATCATGTTTCTGTATTAAAGATCCTGGAATCTGCATATCTTACATTGAAGTCAGGACGTGGAGCATCCTCTCCTTTCACCTCACAATCAAAGGGCAATGCAGGGAGCCCTGTCCTGTAAGCCGGTCGTTGTTGTTGTTAAGTCTTCTCAGTGTTAAGGGAAGTCTCTTTTGAGCAGGTCGAAGTCTGAGCAGTGTAGGTCTTCCATGGTAGAGGATTGCTTCCAAGTGATGTTATAGACCAGCCTGGATGTTTCGTGGATGGCTTTCCTGGTTCAGGGGAGAATGGAATATGCCCTTTCTTCTGACGTCTGTGCCAGGTCGTTATGTCAATGTTCAGGGTGTAAGGTCCCTTTGCACTACAAGGTTTGTGTGTTCTAATCTCTATTAGATAGGATCTTATTTGTATTTATACTATTTTCCCATTTTAATGTGCCTATGCAAATAAGAAGCAATGCCACATGGTGTTATTGGCGCGTATGGGGGCCATAAGAACAATTACAATGATTCCATTGACATGATTCAATCATAAGCATTAAACTGGGGGACTCTTCCACCAAAATTCCTTGTTAAACAGCTCAAAAAGAGAACATAAAAAGTGGTTAGAATCATCACTATATAAGACAACATTTAGTAAGAATTATAGCTGTCAGAGAAAAAACACAAAATATTCTAAAGAAATACGTGTCCATTTTATGTATCTTGAAACAGTTTGGGGTTGTCATACACAATGCACAGCTTTGGACTGTGATTACGATTCTACACTACTGAAGTTAAAAAGAGAAAACTAGATTAGTGATGTTTGAGAAGGGGTTAGAGAGTTAAGGAGTGAAAAAGAGCTTTGTAGGGGTGTGGGAAAGGGGAGAATACAAAATAAACATTCTGTGTACGGAAAACATAACATAAGAATAAGGGATATTCTGAATACATGAAATACATGAAGTACGCGCGGGGGCGTAAGCCCCCGCGCGGTTCTGTAGTTTTTGGATGCCTAGGGAGGAATTTCTCCCCCCTCCCCCCAAGGCCCGATTAACCAGGCGTGGCCCTGAAGACCCGCCTGGTGTAGGGGGAATCATGCTCTCCTGGACAAAGTGGTCAGCCCAGGGTCCTATGGCTAGCTGTCCTGCCCAGAGCCCCCATCATACCAGTCAAAAGCCCACGAAATCCTGGCATGTGGAGTGTTCTGGTCCCAGCCGAGCCTCTGTGGTTTTTGGATGCCTAGGAAGGATTTCTCACCCCCTCCCCCCAGGGCCCGATTAACCAGGCGTGGCCCTGAAGACCCGCCTGGTGTGGGGGAATCTTGTTCCCCTGGACTAAGTGGTCAGCCCAGGGGTCCTATGGCTAGCTGTCCTGCCCAGAGCCCCCAACATACCAGGCAAACACACCAAGAAATCCTGGCATTCGGAGTGTTCTGGGCCCAGCCAAGGCTCTGCAGTTTTTGGATGCCTAGGGAGGAATTTCTCACCCCCTCCCCCCAAGGCCCGATTAACCAGGCGTGGCCCTGAAGACCCGCCTGGTGTGGGGGGAATCATGCTCTCCTGGACAAAGTGGTCAGCCCAGGGTCCTATGGCTAGCTGTCCTGCCCAGAGCCCCCATCATACCAGTCAAAAGCCCACGAAATCCTGGCATGTGGAGTGTTCTGGTCCCAGCCGAGCCTCTGTGGTTTTTGGATGCCTAGGAAGGATTTCTCACCCCCTCCCCCCAGGGCCCGATTAACCAGGCGTGGCCCTGAAGACCCGCCTGGTGTGGGGGAATCTTGTTCCCCTGGACTAAGTGGTCAGCCCAGGGGTCCTATGGCTAGCTGTCCTGCCCAGAGCCCCCAACATACCAGGCAAACACACCAAGAAATCCTGGCATTCGGAGTGTTCTGGGCCCAGCCAAGGCTCTGCAGTTTTTGGATGCCTAGGGAGGAATTTCTCACCCCCTCCCCCCAAGGCCCGATTAACCAGGCGTGGCCCTGAAGACCCGCCTGGTGTGGGGGGAATCATGCTCTCCTGGACAAAGTGGTCAGCCCAGGGTCCTATGGCTAGCTGTCCTGCCCAGAGCCCCCATCATACCAGTCAAAAGCCCACGAAATCCTGGCATGTGGAGTGTTCTGGTCCCAGCCGAGCCTCTGTGGTTTTTGGATGCCTAGGAAGGATTTCTCACCCCCTCCCCCCAGGGCCCGATTAACCAGGCGTGGCCCTGAAGACCCGCCTGGTGTGGGGGAATCTTGTTCCCCTGGACTAAGTGGTCAGCCCAGGGGTCCTATGGCTAGCTGTCCTGCCCAGAGCCCCCAACATACCAGGCAAACACACCAAGAAATCCTGGCATTCGGAGTGTTCTGGGCCCAGCCAAGGCTCTGCAGTTTTTGGATGCCTAGGGAGGAATTTCTCACCCCCTCCCCCCAAGGCCCGATTAACCAGGCGTGGCCCTGAAGACCCGCCTGGTGTGGGGGGAATCATGCTCTCCTGGACAAAGTGGTCAGCCCAGGGTCCTATGGCTAGCTGTCCTGCCCAGAGCCCCCATCATACCAGTCAAAAGCCCACGAAATCCTGGCATGTGGAGTGTTCTGGTCCCAGCCGAGCCTCTGTGGTTTTTGGATGCCTAGGAAGGATTTCTCACCCCCTCCCCCCAGGGCCCGATTAACCAGGCGTGGCCCTGAAGACCCGCCTGGTGTGGGGGAATCTTGTTCCCCTGGACTAAGTGGTCAGCCCAGGGGTCCTATGGCTAGCTGTCCTGCCCAGAGCCCCCAACATACCAGGCAAACACACCAAGAAATCCTGGCATTCGGAGTGTTCTGGGCCCAGCCAAGGCTCTGCAGTTTTTGGATGCCTAGGGAGGAATTTCTCACCCCCTCCCCCCAAGGCCCGATTAACCAGGCGTGGCCCTGAAGACCCGCCTGGTGTGGGGGGAATCATGCTCTCCTGGACAAAGTGGTCAGCCCAGGGTCCTATGGCTAGCTGTCCTGCCCAGAGCCCCCATCATACCAGTCAAAAGCCCACGAAATCCTGGCATGTGGAGTGTTCTGGTCCCAGCCGAGCCTCTGTGGTTTTTGGATGCCTAGGAAGGATTTCTCACCCCCTCCCCCCAGGGCCCGATTAACCAGGCGTGGCCCTGAAGACCCGCCTGGTGTGGGGGAATCTTGTTCCCCTGGACTAAGTGGTCAGCCCAGGGGTCCTATGGCTAGCTGTCCTGCCCAGAGCCCCCAACATACCAGGCAAACACACCAAGAAATCCTGGCATTCGGAGTGTTCTGGGCCCAGCCAAGGCTCTGCAGTTTTTGGATGCCTAGGGAGGAATTTCTCACCCCCTCCCCCCAAGGCCCGATTAACCAGGCGTGGCCCTGAAGACCCGCCTGGTGTGGGGGGAATCATGCTCTCCTGGACAAAGTGGTCAGCCCAGGGTCCTATGGCTAGCTGTCCTGCCCAGAGCCCCCATCATACCAGTCAAAAGCCCACGAAATCCTGGCATGTGGAGTGTTCTGGTCCCAGCCGAGCCTCTGTGGTTTTTGGATGCCTAGGAAGGATTTCTCACCCCCTCCCCCCAGGGCCCGATTAACCAGGCGTGGCCCTGAAGACCCGCCTGGTGTGGGGGAATCTTGTTCCCCTGGACTAAGTGGTCAGCCCAGGGGTCCTATGGCTAGCTGTCCTGCCCAGAGCCCCCAACATACCAGGCAAACACACCAAGAAATCCTGGCATTCGGAGTGTTCTGGGCCCAGCCAAGGCTCTGTAGTTTTTGGATGCCTAGGGAGGAATTTCTCACCCCCTCCCCCCAAGGCCCGATTAACCAGGCGTGGCCCTGAAGACCCGCCTGGTGTAGGGGGAATCATGCTCTCCTGGACAAAGTGGTCAGCCCAGGGTCCTATGGCTAGCTGTCCTGCCCAGAGCCCCCATCATACCAGTCAAAAGCCCACGAAATCCTGGCATGTGGAGTGTTCTGGTCCCAGCCGAGCCTCTGTCCCATCTTTTTTCTTTTGATATAATTTTAATGAGATTTTCCCCATTCTTTTATTGCATGGCAGGCTACTGCTAGAATAAATATAAAGAACTTTTTAAAAAATGCTGAAAACAGGAGGGTTGGGGAGATGGAAAAAATGCAGGGGGTCTGGCAGGGTTGAGGGTGGAAAGGATGTTCTCAGATATGTGCGAGTTTCTTGATGGCTCCTGGGGGGCGCTTCTGTATGTGTGAAGCTCTCTGAAAGATAAGAGAGGAGACACAACTACCTCTTCTGAGAGAAATGTCTATTTTATAATCACTTAAAGAGTACCACATTTCTTCTATGACGATCCATCAGTAGACCTAGAAAGTGAATGCTGTTCTTTGTATTGTACAAGCAAGTTCTGCAAATCTTGGACCCTTCTCACATAATGGCCTCCAGTGAAATTTATTAAATGAGTAGTTGTGTGCAATTTAACAGGATATTAAAAATGATGGAGAGTGTAAGAAGAGTAAGTTTTCCATTAGACCAATCCAGGCAACACTTAAAAACCATTTATCCTGAGTTGGGTATGTTTTTCTTTATACATCAATACCCCTTTATTGAGTGTAGTGTGTCACCAAGTGATTTTCATTTCTAAAATTTTGTTTTCTCAGAAGGGTATATGTAGTCTGATGTAATAGGTAGTTTTGTGATGGATGTGTGTGTGTGTGTGTGTGTGTGTGTGTGTGTGTGTGTAGTTGAAGAGTAATAGAAATGTAAGTACCTGACGAATATCAGACATACTTTGAGGTGGATCATTGAGATGATTTAATCTGATAATCCAGAATGTATAAATTGACAGACAGGTTTAACAGACAGGCTTCTTTTAATTAACAAATTTCAAGGACGTAACTCATTAACTTGTTAAAGAAAACAGCTTAGAGAAATTATGCTAGAATTTAAAGTTGAGTCTGATTCTAGGTCCTATTCCTCTTATTGGATCAAATTGTCTTTAATTTTAATCAGAAATAAATAACAACTCATATTTCTACTCTGAAATAGCTTTCTGGAGGTAGATTGCCAGGAAAGAGTATTGAGAAACAATGGCTGATATTTGAAGTGTTAAAGAATGTTGTTGTGGGCCACAGAAGTTATATGCATGCATCCTCCCTTTTTATAAATTATGTTATTTAAAAACCATGTATTACATGGTTGCTTATGATACATTTATGTTAAGACCACTCCTACCACCAGTGTAAAATTCCCTCCATTATCACCTGACTCCCACACATTTCCAAGCCTTTCTCCTTGACAGGCATGAACTAATATAATTTATATTGCTTGTTTATAGGTAAAAGATAATAGAATTAATATTTTTTAAAAAACAGTGTGATAGGGCTGGAGCAGTGGCACAAGCAGTAGGGCATTTGTTTTGTATGAGCTAACCTAGGAGGGACCGCGATTCTATCCCTGGGCATCCCATATGGTCTCCCAAGCCAGGAGCAATTTCTGAGCGTATAGCCAGGAGTAATCCCTGAGCATCACCAGACATGGCCCAAAACCCAACAACAATAACAACAACAAAACTGGCATAACTGTAGTTTTGGTTAGTTGCCATCTCTGCAGAGTCCTGTGGTTGAATGGTAAAGCTGGGCCATTGGGGAGATGGCATTGATGGATAATGGGTATAGCTAGCGTGGCTTTGGCAGGACAGGGACTTGGCCCAGCCTTTCCCTCAAGATTGCCATTTTCAGCTGTGTGCCTTTGCTCCCCTGATTTTTCACAGCTTCCTATACATCTTTTTAGAGAATAAAGTCAGTCTATGAAGCTGGCTGAATACAGACATGGTGACATGCATTTGTGGATGTGGTTTTTGTGCTTCCCCTCACTTTTTTTTTTAAAGCAAATCTCATATAATAAGTTTTCCAGTTGAACTATTATGTGGTTCTTTTGGGGGAAAACTAGAGATTTCTGAAAGAAGAAAGGAAAGCAGCAACATATTTATGAACAAAGAGAAGCCTTTTTACAAGCCTCAGTATCATAGATTAGAAAGAAGGGCTCAGAAGTTACCTAGAGAATCTTACCAGCATTTGAAAGGTTTCTTCATCACTAATTTCTTGGCTAAAATTTTTATGCACTAGTGTTTTATATGTAGAACATTCTGGAAACTAAGTTGAGTTCCCTTTGTATTAAAGCATGATAACTTGTCTCTGAGATAAATTCTCTTACATCTGGAAATTAATGTCTCTTTGAAAGCAGACCTAATCTTATCTTTGTCAAAATACAGAGTGTAGAGTATGCCAAAAGAGTGGGGCAGGGTCTGAGGTCTGACATTGTAGATATTGTCATGTCACAGGAAATCTACCAGGCTTGGAGAACTATATCAGCTAGGACTGACAGTGGGACAGGAAGTGAAAAACTATGTTTTATAGTGCCACTGTCTGTTTTTCACTATTTGGGATCAACTTTAGGAATTTTTTTAAGCACACAAATTACTGTAATTTGACTCTGCCAATTTAACTCACTATGTACTTAGAGCATTTTGTAGCTGCCAGAACTAGAATTCCATCATCAGCTTACATCCTCTTGAGGTATTTGGTTATAAAGAATCTCATTCCCCTGGTTCCAGGCTCTAGATCAGTGGTTCTCAATCCTGATTGTACATTAGAATTCCCCCAGGAGCTATTAAAAATACAGATGGCTGGGCTCCATCTTAAGAGATTCTGACTTAATTGGTCTAGGTGGGACCCTTGTATTGGTATTTTTCAACAACTCCCCAAGTGATCTTAATGAGCAGCCAAAATTGGGAACTACTTCTCTGGATGGTTGACTTATCCTACATAACCCATCAGCTGAAGTTTTTGTGGCTTCTGGGGATGTGCCGGTACATTGGTGCATTTGTGCAAATTAGGAAAAGATGCCCCACTGTCTTCACACTTTAGGAAATGTACTACTTTTGAGTAGATGGAGATCTATGACAATATTGCATGAAGAGTAGAGTATGTAAATGTCACAACTCTGCAAGGGACCTTAATGACTTCCAACCTTAAGTTTCTCTTTGAGTTTCCTGGTTTGGCAGTGTTCCTCTTGTAATGGTCCTTATCTGAGTTTTGGCCTTAAAAACGTTTCATCTGTTGAAGTATAGAAAGAACACTTACAACTTTTCTTCTCAGATATGCAGTCCTAATTCATGGAAAAAACCCTATCCTCTATTTTTGTAACTTCTGGAAATGGTGCTAAAACATAGAGTGAAAGAAGAAATTTTTATTTATGGAAAGCTACTGAACTTCTGCAAAAACAACGAATTCATGACACTTGAATCATAGTAAATCCCTCTTTTTTCCTTAATGGTATGATAGAGGTGACAAGAGATGGATATGATCTCAGTTTTTTGCTTATGGCTAAAGTTTCTTCCTTGGAGAAGCACACAGGTGGGCATCTCATTCTCCATATTGTTCTGTAGGCAGGTTGATAACATTTAAGTTTTAACTTTTGCTCAGTTATAGGATGTAATTTCTTGTCAGGAGATAGAAACAAAGAAGACCAGGAGTATTATTATTTCTAATACTCTATTCCTCACTAAGCAGAGATGTCTTTTCAAGAGAAACAGTCCCTGAGCAATGGAATGGAGTTTTGCCTAGGAAGAGACTGATGATAAGAACAGCAAACTCCATAGCACCCCTAAAGAAATTAATCTCAGTTTTATTAGAGTATGATAAAGTTTAAACCTATCTAAAGCAAAGGGGATTATGATAACTAAACAGTTATCTCATGATAGTTCCATGATAACCACAAACTTAACTATGGAACAACTGGAGGCATAACTGAAAAAAAAAATAGAGAAAGAATCAACTAAGAAGACTCTCCTGGGATTAGATTAAATTTCCAAGACTGGCATCAGAAACTCTCTTTGAAAAAGGCTCTGAACTGTATGGGGCATTGTCAGGAACAATAGGGAAATAAGCTAGCAATTTGTGGAGCCTATTAATAGCTAGGAGTTGTATCAATAGTAGCAGATGAGCAAAAAGCTCAGAAAGTGAAGAAAGAAATAAGAAAAAGAACACTAGTAAAATAACTGACATTTCAGGGTAACTCTGTATGTACCTAACACTTCCCTTTAAGGATGACATTAGAGGCTAAACATTGTTAGTGAAATAAGTAGAATTCATGGAAGCAGAATCAAGCCAGCACATAAAAAAACCCAAAACTAATAACAACAATGATTTAAACAAGACCTAGAGAGGTGGTGGTAGTCAGCACCCACAGTTGATATTATCTATTATTTAACAGCTCTGGTTTTCTGAACAAAAAAAACCATGAGACATACAAGTAAAAAGAAGGTATGATTTGTGTGTAAGAAAAGAGAAAGATAAAAAAAAAAACTTTGCGAACATTCAAGTGTTACACTTAGCAAACACTTGGAATCCACTTTTTAAATATTTAAAATAAGAACAAAAGGAAACTATGCTTTAAGAAGTAATGAAATTGTGATGATAATGTCCAATAAAATAGTAGATTTCCATAGAAACAGAAATTATATAAAAAGAACAAATAAAAAATTTCTTTTTTTACAAATAAAAATTCTAAATTTGAAAAATGTAACAAACAAAATGAAGGACACAATTTATTTATTTCTTTTTAAATTTTTATTTTGATCATAGTGGCTTGCATATCTTTCACAGTAGTATTTTAGGTATATATCAACATTGAATCAGGGGAATACCCATCACCAAATTTGTCCTCCTCCATCTCAGTTCCCCTTCTGCAACCCATATACCCCACCATCACTCCCCGAACTTCTAGAGTAGGTGGTCCCCTCTTTGTCCAGCTCACTATTAGCGATCATATATCTGTTTGGACCTGGTATCCATCTCTGTCTCCCCTCTATTTAAGAAGCAGAGCTAGATAAATCGAGTTATGTGGCTTTGTTTGAAGGAAAGAAAAGCAATAGATTGGGGTACAAAGTAAGAGAAAAAAAAAAAGTCAAATATGCTGAAAATAGGTGGAGTCCTTCCAGAGGATTTCAACCTCAGTTTGAGAGAGGATGTGATAAAGGCAACTGAAACACCACCACAATACAGTAAAGAAATATCAAATTAAGTATCCAATGAGCACCACAGTAATAAAGACGAGCACCACACAACAGACTCAGTTCTGAAATCAGCTCCTGCCAGAGTGCAAAAAGAAAGAGAAAGATAAGATAAAATAAAATAAAATAATATTGGAGACATCAACTTCAATCTTAACACTAATATAAAGACATAAAATCGATTAATCAATAAATATGTGGAAAAATAATTGTTTTGTGCTCCCCCCCACCCCCGCATAGGCACAGTAACTACTGGGGATATTATAGAGGGAATTCCCTTGGCCTAGGAGATACAGGGTTTCTCCCCCCTGAAGTGTACTGTCATGGGATTAACTATAGACTCCTTGCATGATCATTTGCTCTTGCCTTGGTGCTTTCGTGGTGTATGGAAGACTTCTGTTTCGTCATGGATGGTAAAATCAGACCTCTGTATCTGGAGATCTTGGTGACTGTGCAGCTCAAGGAACGGAGTTTATGATGAAGTCTTTCTTTGTGGTTCTAGCAGTTCTGTTTCTTCAGTGTCGTTTTAATCCATCTTCTGTAGTTGGTGGTCTTGGTCATTATGTTGCTCCTAGGATGGAGCCTGGGATAAAGTCTTTCGTTATGTTTCCGGAAGACCAGTTCAGTTGAGGTTGTCTCAGTCAGACTTCTGGAATTGGAGCTCTTGTTTGTTGAACAGATCGTAGACCAAAAGCTGGGCTAGAGCTTTTTGTTGGTGTTGTTGTTGTTGTTCCCTGGATGTGGACTGTCCCGTCCTGGTTGTAACACTCAGTCATCTGTATATAGCAATCTTGGCTTTTGCACAGATCAAAAGGGTGACATGTTTTCTGATTTTGTCTTATCATTGGCTGATGAGGAAGGACAACTTGATCTTAGATCAAGTTGTTCCCATTTCCTCGTTGTCAGGTTATCAATTTAGCACTGGCACATGTTGGCTTCAGAGCAGCATTATGCATGCCCTGGAGGGGATTGGGCTCCTGGAGCTATAGTGGAGAACTCTGTCGTTTCTATGTCTGGGGTTCAGGAGTCAAGGCTGTATGGTCAGTGTCTAGTTTCCTGGAGTCTATGTTGTTTTCACATAACATACGTTCAGGGTGGGAGATGTCCCTGTGTTGTAAACAAGTATGAGTTCTTATCCCTAGTAGATAAGAGCTAGTTTGTACACATAAAGTTTCCCCTTTGTTTAATATGTCTTTGCAGAAAGAAGTGGTGCTACATTATATTGCTGGTGGATTTGGGGTGGAGAGAGAAGAAAACAGACTCCTGACAAAAACTAGGAATATATATGCTCACACATATCTAAAGAAAAAAAAGAGTTTCTTAAAAAAAAAAAAGATTAAATAAAAGGTGTAATTAAGGGAGTAAAGTGGGGCCAGGAGAGATAGATAGCATGGAGACAAGGCGTCTGTCCTTCCTGCAGAAGGATGATGGCTCAAATCCCAGCATCCCATATGGTCCCCCGTGCCAACAGGGGTGATTTTCGTGCATAGAGCCAGGAGCACCCTCCTAGTGCCGCCAGGAGTGACCTAAAAGGAACAAAAACAAATCAAATAACAAAAACTAAAACAAAACAAAACAAAACAAAAGACAAACAAGAAAAAAAAATGAACAAGGATAAAAAAGAAAAAGAAAAAAGAGAAAAAAAAAACAAAGAAAAAGGGAGAAAGTGATACAGGAGATTACATTTGGGGAGAAACAGAATAAGAGGTAGTGTTATATAGGTCTATATTTATGATGAAAGTACAGGCTTCCCCATTGTATTTTGAGATTTCCTTGTGAAGTGTGGGATCCAGGCAGGGAGGTCTTGGGTAGAGTTCTTGCAGTGGGGGTCCTTTGGAGCTAGTTCCGGTATCAAGCCACAGTCCACATTTGGGAGAGGTGATTAGGAGGGCCACACTGCATGGGTCAGTAGGTGTGTTGGTTGTATTTTATTGCTGGGAACGAGGTGAGAGTTTGGGTGGGTTTCTCTTCACTTGTGTAGTGGGTACTGGCTCGTTGGGGTAGGAGGTTGGTCTTGATGCCTAATGGATTAAGAACTGAAGGTGGAGAGTTTTAATGTGGTGGAGATATCAGGGGTGGGATTGAGGAGTGAAGGGATAGCCGGATTCCTGGGGGAGGGAGAGGGGATTGTATATGGGAGGGATTATATAGGGTATAGGTATTGGTTGTTTGTGGTTTAGGTTTGTTCCTTAAGGATGATTCCTATCTCTGTGTGCTCCTGCCCACATATAAACATATAGAAGTTAGCTTAGGTGTATATTAATGTAGAGAGGTCAGGAAGGCAAGAGGTGTGCTGAGTACAGAAAAATAGGTAAGTATAGTACTTGTAAGGAAAGGAAACTAATAGTTCAACTTTTGGATATGTATAGGTTTCGTGTCTCGAGTACTGACCGCTGTGTTAGTGAGGTCTATCTATATAGGTGTTTACCATTTGCAGTATTGTCCATAGCATCCTATATGTCAGCTTTCCTTTCCTATAGAGGGGGTAACCTTGTGATTTTTATTTGACATAGATTGAATTGATGATAGTGAGGAGGAGAAGGTGGAGAAAGAGGTAGACAAGAAAAGAGAGTAGGAAAAAACAAAACAAACCAACAGTCAAACAACAACAACAACAAAAATGCGAAGTAATGAGAAGGGAGGGTATAAGAACAAGTGCATGTTAGTTTAATTGAACATGTTCGATGCTTAGGTCCTGTGGTATAACTCTGTAGGTCATGGTTGTTGCTTCGATGATTTGGCTGGTCATGTGCTTCAGGTCCTAAAAGAAGGCATAATCTAGGGATAAAAGGTCTGTTAAAGAGTTTTATCCAGCCATTTTCATGGTTCAAGCAGAGTATGGTGCCTCGTGAGACTGAGCACCGAGGTACCACCGTAGGATGTTCACCCTTTGTATCCAGGAACCCCTATGGACAGAAAAGCTGAGAGGTTATTTTAAATGTGGTAAGGTTAAGGCATTCAAACATAATATTTTGAGACATTTCCGTTGGACTCAGTAATTTAAGAAGGACACAGTTTAACTAGACTTAAGATGGTAGGAAAATCAGTGAACTTGAAGATAGGTTGACAAAGATAATTAATAATAATAATAATAATAGTAACAGCAGTAGAAAGAAAAAGGACAAATAATAGTGAACTAAACCAGAGAAATATAGGACATTGAATACATTAATACAAATAAAATATACCAATAGAAAGGCAAGACAGTAAAAAAAGAAAAGAAATAAAGAAAAATAGAAAAATATAAATAAAAAGAGGCTAAATACTCACTTACTACTCAGTAAATTTGAGTTAAAAATGATGAACTTTTGGGGCTGGAGCCATAGCACAACAGTAGGGCATTTGCCTTTCAAGGGGCCAACACAGGATGGACCCCGGTTCTATTCCCCGAATTCCATATGGTCCCTCGTGCTTGCCAGGAGTGACTTCTGAGCGTTGATCTTGGAGTAACCCCTGAGCACTGCTGGGTGTGACTCCCCCCAAAAAAAGATAAATTGTAATATCTAAAAATTTTAATAAACTCCAAGAAAATCTGTTCCACAAACACACATAACAACATAAAGGTTGAAAATCATGACAAGGAAGATGGTTTAGGAGTAGAGTACTTATTTGCCTTGCCTGCACATGGATCTGGGTTTGATTCCCAGCACAGAAAAAAAATATTGAAAGCCAATCTCACACACACACACACACACACACACACACACACACACACACACACACACACACACACACAAATCTTGGCATCAATAAGAGAAAAACCAATACATCTTATTGAGAGTCCCAACAGGATCAACTGTTGCAAGAAAGTACTTTAATTCTGCATGAAAAATTAGTGTTTCAAAAAAGTAGAAGTATAATGTAATAATAAAATATAGTTTCAGTGTATTTTGTTCCACTTAACTGATTTAAAAGCAATTCTATAAATAATACTTAGTAATACTTAGTGTAAAATGACAGCAGATCACAGCCAACTCACATTCTCACAAATAGATGAAGCAGAAATTATGAATATGAATGTTATAACAATTTATAATATTCATTTACTTTCATTTACCACCTTTCCCCCCCAAACTTGAGACTGCTGATTTCTTTGCTATAACATTTGAACTACTTAGCTTGTTTCCAGATTTGTGTATGTCAGTTCCTCATAAATAAATCTATTAAAATCAATATGTCCTTTTGGTTTTAGTACTCTGATTGATGCCTAGCTTAGAGAGTTGAGAGTCAATGAGACCTATCACTGTTCTATGCAAGTGGTAGGTGGGTCTTTTTTTTTTTTTTTTTTTTAGTAATCTTGGCAATACTTAGGGGTTACTCCTGGATCTTTGCTCAATGTCATACATAGCAGTGTAAGGGCCATAAGGGAAATCTGGGATCAAACCTGAACAATGCAAGCTTTTTATATGCTATACTTATCTCTTTAACCCTAGTATTAGGTTATTTATAATTGTAATAAATATTTTAAAGGATTTATCCATTTTGTCTCATATGCTTCTTGATCGCAGCTTCTCTCTTTTCTTTCTTTCTTTCTTTTTTTTTCTTTCTTTCTTTCTTTCTTTCTTTTCTTTCTTTCTTTCTTTCTTTCTTTTTTCTTTCTTTCTTTCTTTCTTTTCTTTCTTTCTTTCTTCTTTCTTTCTTTCTTTCTTTCTTTCTTTCTTTCTTTCTTTCTTTCTTTCTTTCTTTCTTTCTTTCTTTCTTTCTTTCTTTCTTTCTTTTCTTCTTTCTTTCTTTCTTTCTTTCTTCTTTCTTTCTTTCTTTTTTCTTTCTTTCTTTCTTTCTTCTTTCTTTGTTTCTTTCTTTTCTTTCTTTCTTTCTTTCTTTCTTTCTTTCTTCTTTCTTTCTTTCTTTCTTTCTTTCTTTCTTTCTCTCTTTCTTTCTTTCTTTCTTTCTTTTTCTTTCTTTCTTTCTTCTTTCTTTCTTTCTTTCTTTCTTTCTTCTTTCTTTTTCTTTCTTTCTTTCTTTCTTTCTTTCTTTCTTTCTTTCTTTCTTTCTTTCTTTCTTTCTTTCTTCTTTCTTTCTTTCTTTCTTTCTTTCTTTCTTTCTTTCTTTCTTTCTTTCTTTCTTTCTTTCTTTCTCTCTCTTTCTTCTTTCTCTTTCTTTCTTTTCTTTCTTTCTTTCTTTTTCTTTCTTTCTTTCTTTTTTCTTTCTTTCTTTCTTTCTTTTCTTTCTTTCTTTCTTTCTTCTTTCTTTCTTTCTTTCTTTCTTCTTTTCTTTCTTTCTTTCTTTCTTTCTTTCTTTCTTTCTTTCTTTCTTTCTTTCTTTCTTTCTTTCTTTCTTTCTTTCTTTCTTTCTTTCTTTCTTTCTTTCTTCCTTCCTTCCTTCCTTTCTTTCTTTCTTTCTTTCTTTCTTTCCATCCCCCAATTCACAATACAGACCAAGCAAAGGGCCTGGGTTGAGGTATATATGGGGTGTATTTACTGTACCTCCTCTTTCTATACAGTCAGTGTAAAGAACACAGCCTGTGGTAAGCATTGAGAGGCCTTATTTTTTCTTTCTTTTTTATTTATTTATTTTTTTATATATGTGTCCTTCTCTCTTTTATTTTTTTTTTTTTTTTTGGTTTTTGGGCCACACCCTGTGACGCTCAGGGGTTACTCCTGGCTATGCGCTCAGAAGTTGCTCCTGGCTTCTTGGGGGACCATATGGGACGCCGGGGGATCGAACCGTGGTCCGTCCTAGGCTAGCGCAGGCAAGGCAGGCACCTTACCTCCAGCGCCACCGCCCGGCCCCGTAAACATATTCTTTGTTTGTTTGTTTTTTGGGTCACACCCGACATCGCTCAGGGGTTACTCCTAGCTCTACACTCAGATCGCCCCTGGCAGGCACGGGGAACCATATGGGATGCCGGGATTCGAACCACTGTCCTTCTGCATGAAAGGGAAATGCCTTATCTCCATGCTATCTCTCCGGCCCCACGTCCTTCTCTCTTTTCTATACTCTCCAGAAAATGTATTTTCTACAATGTATTTCTGTTCCTTTGTGAGGGATGCCCAGATTGCTGTTGTCACTAGCTCCCACCCAAGTCCTTGGATACATTCCCTAGACTTAGAGTTTTTTCTTGGTCTCTCTAAGACTTAGCTCCAGCTTGTGTGTTTTAATAGTCTGCCAGTGATGTGTAGAGGCTTTGTCTCTGTGTTTCCAAGTTTCTCCTCATTTCCAGTATTATCCCTTTCTACTGGATTTTGCTGCACTTTCTGAGTTCAGAAAGTTCCTCTGTTAGGCCAAGGAAAGGGCTTAACCACATGAGCTCCATGGTTAAGAAAGAGTCCTGGTGCTTACACAGTACAATAGTAATTTTCATAACTAAACTCTTCTCAAGCATTTGTTTACTTTTGGTAATGGTTGTTTTTAGATTGTTGAGTTTTCTAGTAATTTCTAGTAATTTCTGCTATGGCAAGAAGGCGAATCTGGGATATTTGCTCTTGAAACCCAGTTTTTATGCCATTAGGAAGCATAGAAGACCATATGGAGTAGCTGTGAGTAGTAGGTGCTTGGGCCAACAGCCACAGCAGGAAACCAGAAATCAGGCAACACCCAACTCCAGACATGTGAATGATGCATCTTTAGGTGGTTCTGGCCTCAGCTGTTGTCATCCCTGGAATCTGAATCTTTCTAGCTAAGTCCTCGCTGAACAGAGACAAGAAACTGCCACTGCCACCTTTCCAAGCTCCTCATACACTGAATCAGGTATATAGTGAAATGGCCTTTGTTTTATGAAATTTGAAGTGACTTGCTGTACAAGGAGCTTAGCTGGTATAATTCTAACAAAGTAGTAGGCAACTGAGTAGAATAGCGGCCCCCTTTTCTAACATCATTAATAGGGAAAGCATTTTTCATTTACATATTTTCAGTATAGAATCTGCCTGTTTGACGTCTTTGTAGAGTGTTCTCTTTCTGAATGGTTGATTTCTAACACAAGACTGAATTGTTCTCAGTACTTCTGCAAAATCCAAATGAAAAACATGTTTTTAATTATTTGTAAAATATCTCTATTTTGCTGGAAAGAATTACTCCAAAATTCAAGTCTAATTTTTGCTCATAAGCTATATCTTAGTAAAGGAAGTGCTGAAATGGGAAAACAGAAAATCTGGTCTGGAGTATGCTTGTATGATTTTTGAATCAGTCCCATAATTCCATAAGCCTCAGGAATATTTTAATATATTAAGAAAGTTTTTAAAAAGTAGACAATTTCAAGAATTACTTCTGAGTGCTGACATTTAGGATTAGTTTCAAAAGCCAGATATCTTAAATATTACTATCTCTTGGAAAGATTTTGGCACCATCTTCGTCTTTCAAAATTCAATATTAGTACATCCCTCTTCTCCCTAGGAATTTCAACTTTACATATCTAGCCAACAGAAATAATTGTCTATATTTGCCAAGGTGGTTTAAGGTTTTCTTTCTGTTTGCATTTGTTTTTGAGCCACACCTAGAGGTACTCAGGATTTAGATCATGATGGGGCTTCTTAGGGCTTTCTCTTGGCTTTGTGCTTAAAGGCCACTCCTGGAGGGGCTGGAGGACAATATGGGATACTGGGGATTAAATCCTGGTTGACCTCAAGCAGGGTAAGTGCTCTGCTGGCTGTACTATCTCTCCAGCCCAGTTTTAAAGTATACTTAAGAGTACTGCTGTGATTAAAAAAATGGTTAAAAGCAAACTTAACTCAGGAAGCAAACCACCTGGTAAATGATGATATTTTGTTGTTCAAAGCTGTGTAGAAAATAAAAATGAACCCATTTCTGTTCATGATAGAAATGTCATATTTATAATGTTAAGCAAAATAACACATTGCAGAACATAACAGAGGAAGGATGACATTTTTGCAATAAAAAACAAATCCAATCCAGTTCTTTGTGTCTATCTATATAGAGGATTGGAAGAAAATGTAGCAAAAGCTAGTTGGGAGGTGCTTTTTGCTTTAGGTCATTTTCCAATGACCTGAAATGATTATTTTAAATGAAGTCTGATTAAGAAGATTTCTGACCAAGAGGACTATAAAAGAGTGTTCATAATTTCCACATTTCTGAGTTGAAACTTTTAGGAGCATGTTCCTGTATTTCCTCTGTAGTTAAGTACCTCTATGTAGGTTTATCATCTGTAGTGAATTTTATTGCTAGCTTCTGCAACCAAAGTTTGGTTCAGAAAAATGAATTTTGAAATGCCCAGGAAGTTCCTAGATGCCTGAGAGCTAACAGCAAAACAGCAGCAGCTGTCAGGGGAGAGAGCATGTTGCTAGTTGAGTAAAACAGCAGGGGGCCCTTCTGGTGGCTAGATTTGCCCACCCAGCGCAGGTGCCACTGCCGTTAATAAGAATACTAGTTACTGCTTTTTAAAAAAAAAAAGCTGGGAGATGAAGGAACTAAAATAGATGGTTGGTAATAAAAAAAGAAATAAATATGACCCCATTATTGAAATGATACATACTTCACTACTCTTTTAGCCACCCATTTTGTAGTTTGTATTTAAATAACAAGACCTGAACATTCCGGATAGAAAGAATGATCTCACTGAAGCTCCTGTCTGGTGTTTAATTAAACTGTAATATGTAGTAAAATAAATTAAGCATCAGTGAAATTACAAGTACACTGAGTGTGGATTGGGATGTTTTAAAATGATGGATTCATGAGAGTATTTTATCTAGACAAACTAAAAATGTCCCAACCTCACCATTTTTAATCCTTTCTTGAAAGCACTCTTGTGCAAGTTATCTTTGTCGAGGAACTGTTGTCGTAGATTAAATTTAATTAAGAACTATAGAAGCCAAAGGTGGTAAATGAAGGAGAATATAAAAATTCACTTTAGAATTGGTCCCTGGATGTTACATTTAAATCTATTTAATCTATTATATTTTATATTTAATATGTATGATTAAAAGGTTACTAATTAAAATGATAATGATATAATATTTTGTTAATTTTTCTGTTTCATGTTTTATAGTTAAAGAAATAGGTACCATTACTAATCAATATAACAGAAGTTGCAAAGGATTTTTCTATCGACCTCTTAAAAACCTCTTAAAAATCATTGTATTGGCCAACTTTTCTTACCTGTAAAAAAAAAATTACTATATTGGTCTAATTATTAGATACCACTGGTACCCACTAGAGGTCATGCTACTTACACGGGGGAGTCCCGATTGTAGTACGGATATTGTGGCTGTGGGTGAATTCCTTTGAGTTCTTTCAGCAGTGTACTACAAAGGGAGAAGTACTAGTACTTATAGTTCTGTTTGTCTTCAGTCGGTGTCAGTGTTTCTGTCCTCTAGAGAGGGAAAAGGAGACAGAGAAAATGGAGTCCCAACAGACTACGTAAGACAGCAGAAGCAAAGAAAAATGGGGTTTTGTTTAGTAACTCAAAACTTTTCTATTTAAATCTTGCTTCTTCCATTTTGTAATCTTCACCCCCTCTAAATTCTAATGTGTAGCTTGGGAATCGAGCTACCTACTTCACGAGCAGTCATAGGAATTCTATGACATGCTTGTTCTGTATCCGGCACACAATCAGTGTTCCAAAAAAAAGTTGCTATTAGGAACGAAACAAAAAAGAACTGTTTCACTTTCTGATTTCAAAATAACCACATTTCTAGAGTAGATTGAAGATGAATATAAAAATAAATTTATTTTTATCTCTCCCCTTTTATGTGAAGCAAGAAAATTTTGATTAAAGCTGTTTTAGGAAGACGTGAGGGGAGAGAAAGGGAGAAGTACACGCTTAAGAAAGAACACAGGCTTCTCCAGAGTGGAAAAAAGCAAGCAGAGAAACAGAGAAATAAGATACATGTCTAAGAAAGACAATGGGCTTGAAGAGCAAGCCTTTTAAAATCCCCCTTTTAAATTCCCTTTTAAAGTCTTGAGGACCCCTTCTGCCTGCCCCCTAAATGTGGGGACCTGGGCACCCGGACCCTCCACTGGTCTGGGACCGCCCTTCCCCCAGAAGGAGCCTCTCTGTCGGCTGGTAAACACGTGCACCTGAGCGCTGTATCTTTGGGCAGCTTTGAGACCTCCCACCCCCCTCTACCACACCAGGAATCGCAAGCACCTTGGCCTGGGACCTCTGGGTAAGGTTGAGACAACCAGACCCCCTCCCCAGGACCACGATCTGTGCGCATCTACTAGATAGTCTAACTTGCAACACATAGGTTCAGTTATCTCAGACATAACACTCAATTTCCTCAGATAATCCTACAGTTCATAAAACAGGATAGCAAAACACTGAAGCAGCTTGTAATCTCCCAATCATACTTAGACAAGCCATCTGGCTAAGGAAAAATAAACTCTAAATTGAATATACCTTCAAGCACCTCTAATAAATCAGTATAGCAGTCCATCTTATTAAACAATCAGAAAACTCAACATTCAAAGCCATCAGATGCAAAGAAATATGGGTAAACTAAGGAAGACACTAGCAGCTGGGGAAATGGAGAGAAATCCTATTAAGTTTCCAAGTCCACCAAAATGCATGAGCCCAATAGATGAGGACCTAAAAGCAGCAATGAATGCCCTAGCAAGGGAAATCAAGGAATCACTAGCTAGTGAGATTAAGAAATCTATAGACGAACAATTCAACCAACTAAAAAAAGAACATTAGAGAAGATGAAAGAATCCATACAATTGGAATTAGGGGAAAATAAAAAAACATGCTAGCAAGTCATAATAGTAGAATTACACAGAAGAATGCATAGAGGAACTTGAGGAAAAACTACAAAACAACAATGACAAAAGTCAATAAGAAAGCAAGAGACAAAACATTGGAGGAAAAAGTTAGGTACCTAATGAACAAAGATAAAAGAAATAACCCACAATTTGTAGAAATACAAGAAGGGGAGGAAAAGGGGAAAGGAGAAGAACAAGTAGTGAGGGAAATAATAGCAGAGAATTTTCTCACCCTCTGGGAAAAAAAACCTCATACAAATTCAGGAGA